>NC_051119.1:10666346-10691349 GCF_014839805.1 Manduca sexta
GTACCGCTGGGAATCGCAAATGGTATACCAATTATTATAAATTAACTTCTGTTCACTGATCTGTCTGCATGAACAACTCGAAATAGAGTTATACTAAACACTTTCGAGATGAGAAGTCAATGTGAAGGGCCATATTAATGTTTGTCTTTAATTATAATTTAATAGCAACTAAGTTCGCTTTCAAGTGCGGTATTAGCTGAGAGATTGTCACACTAAAGTCAGCATCTTGAAAGATGTCGCTGTTGAATAAAATATCAACATCTCAAACGATATCTTAAGCCATAAGACGGATTTTCACAGACCAATGATATCAGTTGAGAAGCTGTCTAATTAAAGTCAGCATTTAAAGTCCGGCGCTGTTTAATAAAATATCAACATCTCAAACGATATCTTAAGCCATAAGACGGATTTTCACAGACCAATGATATCAGTTGAGAAGCTGTCTAATTAAAATCAGCATCTTAAGACCGTCGCTGTTTAATAAAATATCAACATCTCAACGATATCTTAAGCCATAAGACGGATTTTGACAGACCAATGATATCAACTGAGAAGCTGTCTAATTAAAGTCAGCATATAGCAATAGCGACCACCGTACACAAGGTTTTAAACCCGCCATAGTAGTCCAGATAAGCATGTCGCGTTCCGGGATCAGCCTGTGTTTATCCGATTCCAATAAGCCGGCATAATTTTGTCAACTGCCATAGCGTAATCATCTATCGTCGGACGACATTCTATTGGACCCTACTCCTTACGATCAGAGGCATTGGGTTTAATTTATCGTGCACGTATAAAAACCCTTTATGAAAATTATAGTGAGAGACACAACGTGTCATTTGTAGACATTTAATTACTTAAGACTGGCGTATCAGGCCAAAAAGGCGTTTCTCGGTTCGACGCTCGCTCGAATGATGCTATACTCCCGAGTGTCAACATTGGGTAAGATGGTGAAACCAACCAGGGGCGTAGCTACCGCCCTATCAGCCGTATTAGTGATACAGGGTCCCCGAGCTTTGAGCCCCTCTTGGCCCATACCTACATTCAACTAAGCAAGAGCCCAAAAGTTCGCACTGAATGAAGAGCCCCCAACAAATTTAAATATAGAGCCCGTCTATGGTAGCTACGCTACTGAAACCAACATAACCGTTCCACTCAAGTGGTTAAACTGTCAACTTGTTAAGAAACACTACACAACTATTAATAAGTGCTGAAGTTAGTGCGAGCGTTTATCGGGAATATTACGTGTGCGCGTCGCCTTATAATCACTGTTCCGTGATAGGATACAGTATATTTTATTTTATTTTTGTGGCACCCTTTTGTTTTATTTTTTTGAGTTTTGGGTTCAAAATTTTTCAGTGCCTATATTAATTATTAATGCTCCACTCCTATTGTTTATATAGCTTATGATCTTCGATGGGCTTTCCAAGACTAAAAGATTTTTATAAATTTGAACCAGTAGTTCTTGAGATTAGCATGTTCAAACAAACAAACTCTTCAGCTTTATATAATAGTACAGATAAGATAAGATTATAAAAGTTAAATTTTATGTACGCCATGTTCACTATTTTGGGACATACATTTACATATATAAATCAGTAGCAAGATTGTGAGTAAAATTAAGTAAGATTATATTGTCTGGTTTGTGAACAAATAAAAAAAAATCCTTAACATTTTATTGAAGTTATACTTACTTTAGCGCGTTAGTGAAAAATGATGACCTGAAAAATTTAATAATTTTATGATATTTAAATAAAATTTGTTTAACTAGGTAATGCGTTATAATAAAACATTCTTTTAATGTATGAAATACCTTTTTTCTATTATTAGTGTCGTTTCTCTACAAACATAACGCGCAGGATAAAATTTTTACAAAGATTTTTACCTTATTACGCTAAAGAAGTATAATTTCTTACGTACGTACATAAGAACACACACGTTTTTTCTCTTTGTATCCTTCCTACAACGAACATTAATTCAATATAAACTAATCTAAACATCTTATATCCTACAAAATTAACCTAAACTTAAATTCAAGTCAAAGTTTATCGGTCGATATTGTATACCAAGTAGCTTGCAACGAGCTGTTTTGCTTAAATTGGGTTTGCATTCTATAATAATTGCTGTTGCGCTGCCTTGTGTCGAATTGTGTTCTGACCTGTTCAGACTTTAATTTATAGTTCAACAGACGTGCTGTGTCGGTGTTTGGCAGATTAACTTATGTACATAACGATGATTCAGAAAATAGCTACTCATTGACATATATTCTATAGACACGAACGTCCATATAAACTATTTGTTCAAAATCTGAACTAAAATGGCAAACAAAACGTCACTGTTATTACCTATTTGTTCACTTGAACAACAAATAATTTTACTTATTTGGCTAATATTTTTTATTCAAATCCAGGTTTACACTTTTATCATGTCCTATATATGTTTATATATAACTCGAGTTCTTAGAAACGTGTCCGACGAAAGTGGGTATGTGAGACTAAGGCGATAGACGCCGCTTTTGAGTTCTTGAAGTATCATGGCGTTTGTCCATTCAGTTAGTGTTTGTAAATTTAGTCCACGACATAACGATGTCTATCTATACTATTATACAGGGTCATTTTGACATCGCGTTAATAAATGAAACCACATACATATCTACTTGGAAATAACACTTTACAATAAGTTACTTGAGCCGTAGATACAAATAAAAAAGTGTAAGTAACAAAATAAATATTAATAAAAGTAATTTTAATTTTACGCGCCCTAAAGCCACTACTACTACTCTAAGAAAATTCGTTGCAGTGGCAACATTATACTTTCAGACGGAAATATACCCACGTACAATCCATTTTCGCATTAAACGACAAAATGATTGAAAAATTTCCCCTTTCAATTTTCTCCAGTTTCGTTGGGTGAGATCAAAAGAGTAATCCTTTCCATTAAGTCCAATGCGATTGGTTGCGACAACATCAGTCGTCGTATGATAATCCCTATCCTAGATCACCTTATCCCAGTCATTTCGCACATCATTAATGGCTCCCTCACCTCTGGCATATTTCCGTCTCTATGGCGTAAAGCCATTGTAATTCCCCTTCCCAAAACCCCTAACCCTTCACATGCGAAACTTTTCCGTCCTATATCCATTCTTCCTTTCCTCTCCAAAGTGCTTGAGGCCTGTGCGCATAAACAGTTGTCAAGATTTGTGCACCTAAATGATCTGTTGTCTCCACTGCAATCAGGTTTCAGGTCTGGTCACAGCACTACCACAGCACTACTTAAAGTGACTGACGATATTAGGGCGGGCATGGAGGATGCCAAGGTCACTGTGTTGGCTTTGGTTGATTTCTCGAACGCCTTTAATACCGTCAGTCACGACATCCTTCTAGCCATCCTCTTTCACTTCTTGATCTCTCCTTCGGCTCTGGATTGGTTTTCTTCTTATCTTCAGGGACGCCAGCAGTTGGTGCGACTTAGCGATGCCTCGTCCGGCTGGTGCCATATCGAGTCTGGAGTCCCTCAAGGCGGCATACTGTCCCCATTATTGTTTTCTATCTTTATTAACCTCCTAACTCAAGAACTTCAATGTGCGTACCACCTGTATGCCGATGACTTGCAAATATATTCTAGGGATGGAGTAGATTGTGTAGCCGCGGCTGTGGACAGGGTGAATAGTGACCTAGCTCAAATTAAGATCTGGTCTGACAATTTCGGCTTATCTGTAAACCCTGCGAAATGTCAAGCCATTATTGTGGGTAGTCCAAGGATGATTTGCCGGTTGGATGGTACGATCATTCCGCCTGTTTTATTTAACGGCAATATCATTCCTTGGAGCTCCAGTGTTGTAGATCTCGGTTTGCACATCGACTCCACCCTGAGCTGGAGACCCCAGGTAACATCTGTCTGCCAGAGAGTCACCGGTACTCTCCGGACTCTATACCGCCTGAAGAACTTCCTGCCGCTCAAGACCAGGACTATGCTTGTGCAAGCCTTAATTCTTCCTGTAATCGACTATGGTGATGTATGCTATTTTGATCTGAATGCAGACCAACTCAACAAACTGGACCGACTTCTAAATAACTGCATTCGTTTCGTGTATAATCTCCGCAAATATGATCACATTTCTTCCTATCGTCTTGATCTAAAATGGCTACCTATACGCCAGCGCCGTTCTTTGCGGGCACTAACCACTCTTTTTTTCTTTTACTTACCTCCCCTACTCCTCCTACTTACTTATCCTCCAACTTCCAATACCTCTGTAATAGCCACGATAGGAATCTTCGCTCTTCTAGCAATCTTCTCCTTAAATGTCCATCTCATGGCTCTAACTTCACTCACTCTTCTTTCGCTATCCAATCTATTCTTCTATGGAATTCACTCCCTCTCGAAATTAGAACGGCCACTTCTCGGCTTGCCTTCAAAAGGAGAGTACGGCAGCTTTTGTTAAAAGAAGCAGAAGAGTTATCACGTTAATTCTAAACTTTTTATTATTAGTATGTACATAATATATATTTATGTATTTATAATCTGTATTTTATGTATTTATAATATTTCTTATATTCTGTTTGTATTTAATATAGTTATACATTATAGTTCTTTTATGTATGTTTATGTATTATTAATTAATATCCATGATGCACCTACCTTATTTATCTCTGCACCACCCTTAGGTTGACTGGGAGAGAATGCCTTTGGCATTAAGTCTAAACTAAAACCAGGATATTTCGTGAAAATGTATGTTATTAATGGATGATTTTTGGCACAATGTCAGCAAAGGTAAAGACGAGTATGTTTCATTTAGTAACGCAGTGTCAAAATGACCCTGTATAACGCTGAAGTGTTTGTTGTTTTGAATGAGCTAGTCTCTTGAATTACTGGTTTGAATTGCCTTTTTTTAGTGTTCGATAGCCCATTTATCAGGGAAGGCTGGGCAGCGTTATAGGCTATATACATCACGCTATGACCAATAAGAGCGGAGCATCAATGAAAAATGTTGCAAAAATGGGAAAAATTTATTCCGTTTGAGAGCTTTCGTTGCGTGCGCTGCGTAAACTGTTAAAGTTATGCAACAATCATGTATGACGGAATTGTTCCTCTTAAAAAGTTCTAAATAATAATATTATTTTGAAAACAAAGTCCCCAGCCGCATGTGTTTGTCTGTTTTAACGTGATAAAAATACCCATCGGATTTCGAAGAAATTTGGTATGGAGATAGATTGAAACCCTAAGAAGGACATCGGTAACTATACCGGGAAAATAAATAGCGGCACTTTTATTCTAGAAAATTCCTTCATGCGCTCGATATGTGGCTTCATTTATTAATACAGTATCAAAATTAGCTTGTAGTACATCAGATAAAATCCTCTGTCTTTTGTACTCAGTTTTATTTTTTATATATTTGTATGATGAGACGAGCTTGTCGTGCGCCTCATGGTAAACGATATGACCGCCTATAAACAGTAAAAACACCATCCAACACCTTGAATTACAAAGTATTGTTTGGTATTCCACTGCGCTCGCCATCCTGAGACATGAGATGTTAAGTCTTATTATGTCCAGTAGTTACACTGGCTACACTGTCCTTCAAACCGAAACACAACGGTGACTACACACGGCTGATTGGCAAAAATAGGCATTGCGGTGGTGCCTACCCAGGCGGACTCTCACATATGAGAGACCAGTACCTAATTCTCTAGTACTCTCAATATGTACATTAACGCCTCCTTAGTTCATTATTTTGTCTCCCGCTTTGCTATGGAAGGAAGTGGACAATTAATATTTCCAACACCTCCCTATCTTTCTATTTGATTAATTTCGTTGCGGGATAATGACATATTAGTTTTCCCTGAGACTCGCCGAGTTTCACTGCTCGGTGTCATAAAATGCGTGCCACTGGTGATCCTGGCTTACAGGAGTTGTAGTGGTGAGTGTGAATATGTATATCAAAATGACCTTGAACCTTCGCATATGCAATATTTAATGACACCTTATCTTAATACGAATATTAAATTAGTCGACTACACATCGTACGCCAATAGTTGAGTGTAAACACGGCCAAACTTCTTGATGGCTTTAGTGGCAAAATTGTAGTTCGCGAGTTACTAGTTTATGAGGATGGCACAAAATTAAGGAGCCAGCGATATATCTAAATAAGCGATATATCTAATAATAAATAAATATATAATATTTTAGTTTTCTCCCGACGTTTTGAAGACTTTGCAGCCTTCATGGTCACGGGAGGCATTTTTAACAGGTTGAAAATAAAGCAGTTATTCATATTTAAAATATTATGAAGAGCGAAAGTGGAGACACTGAGGTTATTGCACTATTTATATGTAACGGACTATGTTTTATCCCGTGATCTATATTCTGACTTCTCTCCTCTTCCTAGACTTTTGAGGATACGTGGATAAGAACAGGCTTGAGTGAGTGTTTTATTCCACTACGAAAGTATTTCATAGGAGCCTCAAGAAACTTCTTTCACGTCTACGAAATAATGGACGATACTCATTTTGTAATATACCATATTATATGTGTGCTTTAAAGACTTCTGGTTTTAACACACCATTTCTTGCTAGACTTGGTGGCAGCGTAGATATTGACTGTGAACTGAAAGTCATAGCATTCAGTCCTAATTCATACAGCATCCTTCTATATTTACGAGTTTTTATTTAACTTGCAATGTATATATGTTTATAAATTTCAAGCACCTCTCTCTGTAGTCGGTCCCTAATGTCTGAGGATCGTGGTCATCATTGGATGTACCGTTTTTAAAGCGTATTATTTGTCTCCACTGGTTTCTGTTCATTGCACCTTCAACTAATTTGTGGAAACACAAAATTTGTGCAGTCGCTATTGCCTATCACTTGCGCCACACAGTTTAAATCCAACGGCTATGTTATCGGTAAATATTTAGAGTACCCACTATTTACTTAAACAAATTGATGTTTCAAATTGCCGTTCTAAGCACGGATACTACCGGATAATTTAAATCCGTTTCTAATGCTCCAAACTTAATTAAGGGTGATTTCCAGTCAGTTGACGTTAAAGTTGGGTAACAGTTTTTGCGACTCCTTTAGTTAAGTCTTTAATATTAAGTTCAGTGACTTACGTTTTATATTAGGGATAGTGAACTAATGCCATGCGTGGTAGTGGTGACACGTGATAATATAATTCGATCACGCGAAAATTTGTCACACATTATAATATATACCGTGATTTTATAGTCGTTTTGGAACCGAAAATTGATAATTCTGTATCAATAATTATTGATAGGACAAGGTTTGTATGAATGAATAATTCTGAAAAATCAACGACAAAGTTTGAAAATTTGGGTGTTATGTATGAAAATATTTTTTCGTACACGCTTTCTCCGAAATAACTTAACCGATTAGAAAAATATTTTTGTGAGTTTAATTAATTCAAGCTAGAATCATAGGATAATTATGGACCGGATAAGTGGCGTTGTGTTTTTTTGATAGCTACACGGTAATATGACCCCTCTGCACCTAATGGTTAGTGGTGTCCAATAGAATGTTGACTGACAAGACGATTACCGCTGGACAGTCGACACAATTATACCCATTGGAACTAGATATACACAGGCTGATCTCGGAACGCGACACACTTACGTGGGCAACTATGGCGGGTTTTAACACCTTGTGTATGGTGGTCGCTATCCGGGCGGATATAAAATATATCCTACCAAATAAACCAAGTCACATCAGCAACTTGCCTGAACATGTCGGGCCAAAGGAATATTGAGGTGTGATGGTAGCAGAATATTTATTTATTTATTTTGAGAGTTTACAACAGAGAAAACACACATTACATTATTTTCACATATAGCAGTATAACGGTTTAACTCAATATACGTTAGGAACGAAGGTTATACCCAAGTTAAAGTTGTTATAACTGTTGCTTTTAATAATACATTGCGAAGTTCCTTCACAAGTTTTGTTTATATGAATACTTATAAAACATGGCATCTTTGGGCGATAGAAGTTAGTTTGATTTAATATGTTATCACCTCTCGATCTTTGAAACTTTTTTAATAGTTATTAGCAAGGAATCAAGTTTTGCAATAGCAACAATTTTGGAAATTTCATTTTATATAAAAATACCGTGATCTGGGGCCTTATTCTCTATCCCGCACGTTATTTAAACAGTGTGTAACAAGCACGTAACACAACGCATCATGTTTAGGACTATAGAAATTTGGCTTACAGAATACCATTCCACGCACATTTCTCGAAGATAACATGACACGGCCGCGTTACGCGTTTACACTATCGTACAGAATAAGGGCCCAGTATTTCATACCTTTTGCTAGTGACTTCGCACTCGCGAAAGAATTTTGCGGGATAAGAATCCCGCCTATGTTTTCTCAGGATAGAAAATAGTCCATAACTTTTCTAGGGCCTTAAACAGTCTCCATACCAAATTTCAGAAAAATCCGTTCGGTCGATTTTGAGAAAATCGAAAACATATCGACAGACAGAAAAAGAGACTTTGTTTTATAATATGTACAGATGGATTTTCCGGAATAAAAGTCCCGCTTATATTTTCTCGTGATAAAATGGAGCTGATATTTTAAGTCAATACTGGCAATATATCGATGAAAACTGCATTCAATTTCATGGAGGAGTTATTGCATGATGCTTTTACAAACATACAGATAGATAGACAAAATCTTGAAAACAGTTATGGCTTCTGTTGCTTAGATAAACCTCACTGAAATAGATGACATGCTACGATTGAGTATATTTTCTAAATGATCAATTAAATGGTGACCAAAATTTTATCTAAATATATATAACTCAAAGGTGACTGACTGACATTGTGATCTATCAACGCACAGCCCAAACCACTGGACGGATCGGGCTGAGACTTTGCATGCATAAAGCTACTATGACGTAGGCCCCTAAGAAAGGATTTTGATAAATTCCACCCCTAAGGGAATAAAAAAGGGGATGAAAGTTTGTATAAATCTTCTTATATTTTCGACTGATTGAAATGAAATTAAAGATTGGAGCTACTATGATGAAGACGTTCGCTTGAATAGGATTTTGATAAATTCAACTCCCATGGTGATAAAATTAGTTTGAACCTATAAGTACCGGGAAAATATGTAGCAAGATTTTTATCAAACAGTAGACTTTTATCCCGGAAAACTCCTTCACACGGGCGAAGCCGCGAGCAAAAGCTAGTATTTAATACGACTTCAACCCGGTTTGACTGCCTCGGTTGCGAAGTTGTTTTGCATGCGCTTTCCGATCGAATCGATGCGACTTCGAATTCTGTATCACCCCGGTGTCTGTAATTTGTACCCAATATCACCACAATGATATAAAGGCACGAAATACATACTGTGAAAAACCAGTAATTGCATCTCTGCCTACCCTTTTGGGAATAAAGACGTGTTCTGTATTAGTTCTAATTTTAACTAACGACACAAGACCATAACTCAGGTATTTCATTCCTGAAACTAAAACGGCAGGTATAATTTACAAAATGTCTTACAAAGAAATGTATGTTACAATTCCTTAGTATTTCACATTTGGGTCGGAGTTGCAACTCAATCCGGAGCGAAATTCGCAAACTCCAGTCGTTTGCCTGAACTATTGACTGTAAGGAACCGTTGCAACTTAGCACTCATATTATAAAATAACCGATAACATATTTTAAGGTGCGCATAAAGAAAATTGATTTGAACCAAATCAATGTTGTAAAGTGAACGGTTGGCAAGCTTTCATATCCAAGTCGCCACTGATAGAATATTCTGGGACCTTTAATCAAAGAGATTTACTAAATTGAATTTATCCTCACATATAATATGACAAGTTCCGCTGCATCATTTTTTATTGCTTTGAATGATTAAACGTGCTTGCCGTTCGTCTGTTCGTGAGCGATACAACCGCCCATAAACAGTAGAAACATCATCCAACACCTTGAATTACAAAGTATTGTTTAGCATTCCACTGCGCTTGCCATCCTGAGACATGAAATATTAAGCCTTTCATGTCCAGTAGTTGCAATGACTACAATGTTTTTGAAACTAAACAGTGACTACACACTGATGCTTGGTGGCAGAAATAGACATTGCGGTGGTACCTACCCAGGCGGACTCTCACATATGAGAGGCCTTAAACCAGTTTGGCTAATTGAACATGGTAAACTCAATAACTACCGGTGGATTTTCATAAATTTTTCACCAAGAAACAAACAGCTTTAAGATCCCTCTTAAAAGGATCCCGCATAAACCTCCCGGTTTATGCGTATAATTCATCAATGATTTTGACAACAGAAAAATGTTGGCTTGCTTTGCTACTAGTTAGAAACAGAGGTTCACTAGAATGCAACATTCTCAAGTGATTTTGTTTGTTAAGCCGCAGAAATGTAGCTCTATTGTAGTACCTTATAGTTAATAGAGGGATCCCCCCCCCTTCCCAATCACCCAATTTGTGAAACATTGTCTAGCATAAGCTTTTTAAATTTTGAAACACATATTGACTTTCTTCATCAATAAATATATTAAAAAAAAATTATGTGATGAAGTGGAGTGGCAGTCAAATAGAATACCAATTGACTAGAAATTCCACGCCAGTCATCATGCCGGCCTGATCGAAGACCAGGTACAGTGATCCGGGTCCCGACACGCTTATACTAAAGCCTTACAAATTAATTTTAAAGCCGTCAACTCTGGGCCATTACAAAACATGAATGACATATCAGGCGAGCATACTCAATCCAATTTAAGTCAGCCTCTGTTACTGATTCTAGCAAAATTACTAACTCGTGCAAATTAGTAAAACAAGCAATTTGTAATTTTAACTCGTTCGAGTTTCCCTCCTCGTGAATTAGACTCCGAATATTAAAATCTCACTATGTATTCTTTATTTTTGTATATTCTATTATTTTCAATGTTATATATCTAATTTAGACTCATACTCTATCCTTGCAAATTATTAGTGGAGGAATCTCTGCAAAGCAAATTTCTTCAAGATATATTTCACCATTGAATCTACTAGCTATGCGCCCAATTTGGTGTGGAACGGACTGGTGAGACGAATGTCCGAAGGTTCAAATCCCAAGGGCACACCTCTGACTTTTCTAAAATTATGTGTGTATTTCTTGTGAATGATCGCTTGCTTTAACGGCGAAGGAAAACATCGTGAGGAAACTTGCATACTTGAGAAGTTCGCTATAGGTATTTTGAGGGTGTGTGAAGTCCACCAATCCGCACTAGGCCAGCGTTGTGGAATAAGGCATAGTCCTTCTCAGTAGTAGAGGAGGCCCGTGCCCAGCAAAGGGACCGTAAATAATATAGGGAAGATAATATTATTGAAACTACTATTTAAAACATATCAATTAATACATATAACTTCAAGTCAGTGATAAGTGGGGAGTCCGTTTCTACTCAGGCAAGCTAGTTGTGAGGTGGGACTGCATTAACACCACCTTCGATGTTGAAGCAATAAGCCTTAGGTGGGGGCTTGGATTGCGGAAAAGGGAACGATTCGATGCAGCATCTCAAATTCAGCTAAGATGGAATGCGACTGTAGGTACCACCACGAGTCGGGGAGAGCCAGCAAGCTCTCTTTAGTCACACGTGCCTGTCCGTGTATTGCGAATAACCTAACAATTCTAAAACCATCAGCCGTCGCATTCAATTTCTGTACTGTGTTCTAATTTACTTCTGGCTTCTTCGTACAAAACTTGTATCAAAACATATAACCACAGGACATCGATAAAACACCATTTTACCTTATTGTTCCGATCATATACAAAACTTGGCACAAATAGAGTACAATAATGGACAAATAAAATAAATAATCCATGCCCAAAAGGTATTTGTGGAAATTTTATTTGAAAAGTTTTTATTGATCCGGTATTTGGCATGGCGTACGATATGTTACATTCCATTTATTGTTCTGATAACAATTCTGTTGATTAATGTGGGAGGAACGAAGACGACATGCCCTCTTTGGTTCACGATACTTTATGTTAACTTAATTTTATCAATGTTCATTGCTGGCAATAGAGAGATAATAAAACTGTCGCAACTCGTGTTTGCTTTTTGTGAAGCAATGGTTTAGTAATATTTCAAATTAGGTACAAATTAAGATTTACAAACGTCAAGGCTTATAATAGTAATAATATGTTTTAGATGCAAATTGAGAGACCATTAAAATTATTAAGTGGTCAATATTAATGTATTTAATTTATTTATAGTTTATATACAGTAAATGTGTACAGGTGGACTTAATGCACGAGGCACAGTATATTTAAAAATGTAAATTAACAAAAAATCTGCATAGCAGTTCATCCAAGTTTATTGGAGGTAAATTGATTTTAATGTCTATTTCCGCCGCCAAGCAACAGTGTGTTGTCACTGTTGTGTTCCGGTTTGAAGGACATTGTAGCCAGTGTAACTACTGGACATAATGAGACTTAACATCTCATGTCTCAGGATGGCGAGCGCAGTGGAATACCAAACAATATTTTGTATTTCAAGGTGTTAGATAGTGTTCCTACTATTTATTGGCGGTCGTATCGCTTACCATCAGGCGAACGACAAGCTCATCTCGTCATTGAAAGCAAAAAGAAAAAAAAAGTATGTTCATCACCTACTAAACAAATATTCATATATCAGACCCCAAAAAATGCGCCTAGAAATTTAATTTTAAAATTTCACCCAGTCCTACTGCTCTACATTTTACATAGTAATCACACTAGCTCGTAAAAATAACGCTAGACAGCCGAAATTAACAATTTAACGTCGTATGTTCCACCAAAGCTAACTAATAATTCATCGCTTTGGTCCCGCACTGACCTACAACCTACAAATAGAATATTTTAGTAGTTTGCTCCTTTCAAGTTTAAATTTCGTTGAATATGTGGTATTTTGGTGGTATTAAGGCCATTTTATACTAGATGTTTGTCATACTTAAGAAATTGGTTTGGGTAATAGTTGAAGTTATGGAACACTCGGCGAGAATATATATGCTTGGTCTAGAGGTTTTCAAATTAAGTTTGTTGAAGGTTATAAGTGAAGACAGGTTTTTTATCGAGGCTCGACAAAGTGGCTTCTCTGCTGATGTTAAGCGAAGTGAAGCTCAAAAAAAGTGCCGACCGGCCAAAGATAGAAACGTTCCCGAACGTTCGTCAGTCATGTCAGCCTGCATAATTGCTTCTTCACGCTCCGCTTGAAGGACCCCAAGTTCAAGGAAGGAAGACGTATGCTGGAAAACCATTCCGCAATCTATTAGTATAATATCAGCTCTGTATTATATACTGTCCCACTGTTGGGCACGGGCCTGCTCTACTACTGAGAGGAATTAGGCCTTACTCCACCAAGCTGGCCCAGTTCGGATTGATAGACTTCACACACCCTCGAAAATTCCTATAGAGAATTACTCAGGTATGCAGGTTTCCTCACGATGTTTTCCTTCACCTTTAAAGCAAGCGATAATTCATAAAGAATACACTCATATTTTTTTAGAAAAGTCAGAGGTGTGTGCCCTTGGGATTTGAACCTGCGGATATTCGTCTTGGCAGTCCGTTCCACAATCAACTAGGCTATCGCCGCTTTTTCGAATCTATTAGTGCGGCACAGAAATGAGTTACCGAACCTCTCGGTTCGAGCCGAGATGGAAGACCACCAATCTGTGGTAAATATTTTTTATACCTGCACAGCAAAGTGTCCCTACTACACCTGATGGTAGGTGGGGTGGGGTCCAATAGATTGGCGACTGACGAGAGATGATCACCCCTCGGCAGTCGACACAATTATGCCGGCCTGTTCGACGCGGATACAGAGAGGCTGATCCCAGAACGCGACACACTCACGTAAGCATCATGGCAGTGGCAGTGGTCGCTATCCGGGCGGATATGTTACCAGTAAAAAAAACAGGCGTCTTTGCTACACTTCCAGATGTATCCACTTAGTATAAAAATATATCTTAACGTATAGTACATCCAAAATTCAACTAATTGAATTTTGCCATTAACAGAAGGTGGTCCAAATATTATATGGACTATCAACAACCAGATAACTGACACAATCGATGGCATTAAAATCGATTTCAGAATCGAATAACAACACTACATTCTTTTCTAAATATATTGCACTGTACCAGGAAAGCATACAACAAAAGTATCGTGCACCATTTCACAAGATTCCGCAACACCAACCAATAGTTGTTAGTGTTGTTAAAATGTAACTAGATCTGAAGCGAGACATGCGAACGTGTTGAATTATAGAGGAGTCAACTTAAATTGTCTTTGAATGTAACGTGAATAGGTAGGATTTGCGACTGTGTGTCTATTGTTTTGTTCCTTGGGAAGACTTTGTTGGTCTTTGGGGATTGATTTATCTTTGAACTAGCTGACCCGTTTTCCTGTCTTAACTATGTATGCACGCGCGCATTATGTCGATCGCTGACAGTTATTTCAAACCACTGACAGTTATGTAAAATTAATATCGTCGTTAAGTTTTCTTAAATTTTCTAACTTACCGCGCAATTTCTTGATTTTTTTTCTTTCATAAGAACCTTTTCCTGACAATAAGAAAGACAAAAACAAAAAAATGAAACTGGTCCAGCCGTTCACGCGTGATGGCGTGACCAAGGGAAAAAGGGATTCATTTTTATATATATAGATTAATTAAATAAATCTTATGTTTTATTTTTTGATGATGTCGCAAATACTAGTTTATTTACTGGTGACAGGGTATATTTTATATTGGCTCGTATAGCGACCATCATACACAAGGTGTTAAAACCAGCCCTAGGGGGTCACGTTAGTGTGTCGTGTTCGGGGATCAGCCTGTATATATCCAATTCCAACAGGCCGTCAGAATAGTGGGGACTGTCGACGTATATCATCTCTCGTCAGTCGACCTTCTATTGGACCGCACTCTACTTACTATCAGAAGCAGTGGGCTCATTTTGCCGTGTGTTAAAAAAGTGTAATTTCCAATAACTTTTAGGTAAATGTATTCGAAATATTTTTGAACAATATACCCTATATTTGATTGTGTCATGTCTATTGATATTTATCCAATACTTTCATTAGCTTCTCTGCCTACAAAAACGAACTAGAGAAGTCTTCTACTTTTCATGAACTCTCATCAAAAGCAATCAGATCGTTTGGTAGATTAGAGAAAACAAAAATAAAACACATGTTAAATCCATTTTCAGTGAACTTAAAATTTACAAACATACAGGTAATATACAATGTACCTGTTCAAGAAACGGAGAATAAATGCATTTTTACACTAGTAGTTTCTGAACCCCAAACAGATGCGTAGGTGTGAAAATAATGCGACACAAAGACGCGAAGGATGAACACAATCCGCATTTTATATAATTAAAAAAAAAGCGCTTTCTTTTTATTTGAGGACTAGCTTTTGCTCGCGGTTCCGCCTGCGTGCATAAAATTGACCAGACGAGCCTGATCATGAGTGAAATAACCGCCCATAAACAGTAGAAACACCATCCAACATCTTGAATTACAAAGTATTGATTGGTATGCCACTGCGCTCGCCATCCTGAGACATGAGATGTTAAGTCTTATTATATTCAGTAGTTACACTAGCTACAACTGTCTACTTATAAACCAACCGGCCGCTTCTACATATTTCTATCAGTAGAAATCGAGCAACAAAACCATCACAAACACTGGATCAAACATCAAGTTGGTCCAACATTTGGTCTCTGAATCCCGCTGGTAACCGGTGCACGCTTCGAGCTGCATCCACGGGTTATTTCTCAAAAACATCTCCCGTCGGCACAGTAATGGGGATCATTTATACCCGTGATCACTGCTGTCTTTTACCGTTGAAATAACTATGTATCATCACCGAATCTGCTCTCAAAATTGACTAGGACGCCCGGGACCGGATTTTAGTTATATCACTAAGAATTTACTTGAAACGGGTTGAAATGTTATACTTGATTAGTATTTTAGATCTGTGAACTAATGTAATACTTGATTGCGTAGTATTTTATCTGAACTTTATCGTAGTGAATAAATAGCTGTTTCGATGTCGTACTGCATGCGCGGTACGGCAGCGCTCTGAGGTCCTGGGTTTGAATCTCCGGTTGAAAAAAGTGATATTTGGGTTTTTTCTGCTCAGTATCAATATCTGGAATTTCTGCCTGATTTGAGTTCTTCTGCTCAGTGTCAGCCCGGAGTCTAGAATTTATGCACGATATGGCGATAGGCTCGTCCTCTATCACATCGTCGGACGGAAGAATTAGCGAAAAGTGGGTGCCCTGGTTGCGCCTCTGTGAATCCCTATGGGGATAAATGTGTGATGTGTGTATGTATATGAGTGGTCTCTCGCTCGCCACTTTAGATACAAATCCGTAAACTGAGACCATAAGTGAACCAGGAGGCCTGGGATTCGATTACCTTGCGCCATGCAGTTAAAATAATGGTGTGTATGCATAACTATGTCAAGTGGAACCAATTTGCCTGCCTGTAGGAACACAATAATGCATTGTACGCTTTATATTCGTATTAACGTAGAGGTAGTTATTGAAGTGCTCATAATAATATAAAGTGCATTCGCAATAATATAAAGTTCGGACGGTTTTCCAATGAGTTAAAAGACTCGATTTTATTTTATTACTAAATAATGAAATGATAGCTACATTTTATACATTTCTAGTCATTATAGAAGCTACTTCATGTGTAAGTTTTATCATTTCAATTCATACTGTGTAAATTTAAAAATAACTGATAATATATTTATAGAAATATGAATCCTTAGAAAAGATCGGATAAGTTCGGAGTACGGTCTAATAACGCATCTAAAGCTTGTAAAAAGTTCGCAAAACCAAGTAGAAGTCCGCATCAGTGTTAAGAGCGAAATTCATCTCTTTTTCACTGCACAAAGTCTTGGTGATAGTATCAGATGCGGTATATACTATACATGACATCGACATCGCCGACATCGCCGCCCATGTGGCCAAAAATAACAAGATTACGTACAATCTTACCCCTTATCCGAATTTGGCCAAATACGCCTTAATAGTCGCATGGAGTCAGTAAGTGCCTTTAGTATAGAACAGTTATTATTTCCAAGGTCACAAGATACTAAGTATATAGTCTCTACATAGACTCTATGATAACACACAAATATTTCACTTTAACCATTAAATTTGACACATCTAATCTTCTTAAAACAAGATGTAAACTGTATAAAAGCTATTTGATCTATCATCAAATAGCTTATATACAGTTGTATGTATTTACCCTTCAAAGGAGTAGACAGAGATGTTATTTATTTATTTTTCACACCCACATTTCACCAGCTATACTAAAGGACTAGTCCGAAAACAATTCTCCCCGCTCACATTTCTCAAGCTATATTAGGTGGCTAGTCGGGGCACAAATACATACTTCCCACTGATATAGAAAAACCCAATATAACTTTACCCGACCCGGAGAACATACCCGAGACCTCAACGGCAATCCTACCGCAACACTACAACTAAAGAAAATATTTAGAAATATTTGATATTTTATATTCATCTCCAGAATCCCTCAGTGTAAATCTCAGATTATTAGCAAGCAAAGTTAGCTAGGAAATATGCGAAGCAATTAACATTTTCATGCTTGTTGCCTCTACGTCCATTTTCTGAAGCCAGTGCTCCGTGTGAACTGGTTTTGCCAAATATAACTTGCATTACATGTGAGAGTAGTGTTTATTCGCGACTTTGTCTGCATTAGAATGTCTGCAGAGACTTTTTAAACAGCAACACTATTGTGCTGGTGATAGGATATATATTATATTGCCCGCGGCTCCGCCCGCGTTATAAAGTTTTTCGGGCTAAAGTTTTCCGTTATAAAAGTCACGCTATATATTTTCCCGGGAGCCTATGTTCTTCCCAGGGTCTCAAACTGTCTCCATACCAAATTTTATCCTAATACGTTGGGTAGTTTTTGAGTTTAACACGTTCGGGTAGACCGATGCAGCGGGGACTTTGTTTTATGATATATTTTGGTAGAACTTTTTAAGAGGAACAATCCCGTCATACATTATTGTTGCATAACTTTAACCGTTTACGCAGCGCACGCAACAGAAGCTCTCAAAACTAATAAATTGTCCCCGTTTTTGCATCATGTTTCATTACTGCTCCGCTCCTATTGGTCATAGCGTGACGATATATAACCTATAGCACTCCAGGAACAAAGGGCTATCCAACACAAAAATATTTTTCAGTTCGAACCGGTAGTTCCTGAGATTAGCCATTACTGCTCTGCTCCTATTGGGTATAGCGTGATGGTATATAGCCTATAGCACTCCACGAACAAAAGGCTATCCAACGCAAAAATAATTTTTCAGTTTGGACCGGTAGTTTCTGAGATTAGCCATTACTGCTCCGCTCCTATTGAGTATAGCGTGATGATATATAGCCTATAGCACTCCACGAACAAAGGGATATCCAACGCAAAAATATTTTTTCAGTTCGGACCGGTAGTACCTGAGATTAGGCATTACTGCTCCGCTCCTATTGGGTATAGCGTGATGATATAAAGCCTATAGCACTACACGAACAAAGGGCTATCCAACGCAAAAAGAATTTTTCAGTTCTGACCGGTAGTTCCTGAGATTTGCCATTACTGCTCCGCTCCTATTGGGTATAGCGTGATGATATATAGCCTATAGCACTCCACGAACATAGAGTTATCCAACGCAAAAAGAATTTTTCAGTTTGGACCGGTAGTTCCTGAGATTAGCGCGTTCAAACAAACAAACAAACAAACTCTTCAGCTTTATATAATAGTATAGATATGTATATTTATTGCTTTGAATGACGAGACGAGCTTGCCGTTCAGCTGATAGTAAGCGATACGACCGCCTATAAACAGTAGAAACACCATCCAACAGCTTGAATTATAAAGTATTTCACTGCGCTCGCCATCCTGAGACATGAGATGTTAAGTCCTATTATGTCCAGTAGTTACACTGGCTACAATGCCCTTCAAACCGGAACACAAGAGTGATGTCACACTGATGCTTGGCGGCAGAAGTAGACATTGCGGTGATACCTACTCAGGCGGACTCTCACATATGAGAGATCTACCATAATAACTAATTTATTATATATTAGCAAATTTTATATCCGCCCCGATAATGAGCATCGTACACAAGGTGTTAAAACCCGCCATAGCGACACAAGTAAGTGTGTCGCGTTCCGGGATCAGCTTATTATATCCGGTTCCAATAGGCCAGCATTATTATGTCGACTGCCGAGGAGTAATCAATCATCTCTCGAAATACTAATAAATACATGAAATTCATAATCAAATATTCAAATTCTTTTTACTTGACGCGGAAGGTATTCGGTGAAACTCGCAACAATGTTTGAAACTATGCATATGTTATGAAAAATATGAATAGTTCGGAGTTTTGTTGTCATAGATACGAATAGCTATAATGTCTTGGAACCTATCACAATGTGATATATGTGTAATAGTATTTATAACAGCTTGTCAACAATAATTAAATAGCCTTCAAATACCGCTAAAAGCAAAAGCATAATTTAACATCACAGGTATATTATATTGGTTATTTTGGATTCGTACTCTTGGAAGTCGGTTAAAAAAGTAAATGCAGAAACTCATAATTTTCTTCTGTAAAGCATTTCACGTGACGCCGTAAACAAGCAATAACATAAAAA
Organism: Manduca sexta; assembly: GCF_014839805.1. Taxonomy (NCBI): domain Eukaryota; kingdom Metazoa; phylum Arthropoda; class Insecta; order Lepidoptera; family Sphingidae; genus Manduca; species Manduca sexta. Next base: position 10,686,035 of record NC_051119.1, read on the forward strand.
CCGACCAATATAAAACCTCCTCTTTTTTTAAATTGGTTAAAAATATAGGTGCTCATAATTTAATTACCCCTAACTCGCTATACGTGTGTTTTTATTATCCATAGGAATAATAATTTCGTCACCAGACAAAAATTGAACAAAAGATTAAACCTATAAAATTTATCAAACATTTTTACGACAAACGCATAAGATATGTAAGTTGCTGATCCAGTAATAAACCTACATAGCAGTTTGGTATCTTAAGACATTATCTTTTCAAAATATGGATTCCTTGGATGCAATGATTATGTACGAACAGATAGGCAAAGTTTTTCATATCGACCGAGGAAAGACTTAGCGACATTTGTTTCGAAAAATTTTAATTACACACATCACGCATTTATCCCCCAAGGGATATGCAGAGGCGCAACCAGGGCACCCACTTTTCGCCAAGTGTGTTCCGTCCCATGACGTGATAGGTGGCGCGCCTACCGCCATATCGGGCACAAATTTCAGACTCCGAACTGATACTGAGTAGAAAAGCGCAAATATCACTTTGCCCGACCCGGGATTCGAACCCAGGACCTCAGAGCACCGTCGTACCGCACATGCAGTACAACTACGCCACCGAGGCAGTCAACTAGGTTTAAAAAACATAAAAAAGTGCTAATTTGAAATATGTATGAAACAATGTTGCGAAAAAAATGTCGTTTAAGCCAATTAGCCTTTCACCCGCTGATATGAAAAGCAAACAAACAATCAAATATAATATCAGCTCTGTATTATGTATGTATTTTTGTCTAATGACCTATTTAATTAAGCACACTGCATTTCATGTTTGGATGTGACGAATAAAAATGCACGTAAAAAATTACAGAGTAAACATAAATTCTTCCTAAAGAGAATCCAAACGCGTGGTTAACCGTATGCTATCATTTTTTTATATATGTTATAAGTCAGTACATATGCATATGACCTTTAAGTATGATCCGTTTCATGGTAATACTTCAAAACTAGCTTGAAATATCTATGTGTTAAACTCCCTTTAAAAAAATAAAGTTTTATATATAAATTTCTGGCGAGAATCTAACACTAAATACCTTCCTCACACAGATCCTTCGACCAGACTTACATGTTGTATACTGTTCCACTGATGCACATGGGCTTCCTCCACTACTGAGAAGATTTAGGCCTTAGTCTACCACGCTGGCGTGGTGTAGATTGGCAGACTTCGTGTACCCTCAAAATTCTTATAGAGTTTTACAAGACACAAAGTTTTAAAAGCGGCGATAGCCTAGTTGGGTGTGGAACGGACTGCCGAGACGAATGTCTGCAGGTTCGAATCCCAAGGGCACACACCTCTGACTTTTCTAACAATCATGTGTGTATTCTTTGTGAATTTATCGTTTGCTTTAACGGTGAAGGAAAACATCGTGAGGAAACCTGCACATCTGAGAAGTTCTCTATAGGAATTTCGAAGGTGTGTGAAGTCTACTAACCCGCACTAGGCCAGCGTGGTGGACTAAGGCCTAATCCCTCTCAGTAGTAGAGGAGGCCCGTGCTCAGCAGTGGGCAAGTATATAATACAGGGCTGATATTATTTATTTATTATTTTACAAGACACGAGAAATACTAACTTAAAAAACTGCCAACGTGTAACGTAGGCGCGTTGGGGTAAGATCGTAGGAGGTATAACATCGTATAAATCAAATAACTTGCAATTGTGTTATAATTTTTGTTTTCGGACAACACTACATGCGACCCCATATTGTTCCCTACGGTCTACTAGTTCACATAAATGATTCCGTCAAGTAAATAATGTTTACGGTGCTAACAAACAGAATATCGGTATTTCGTCGTTCCCTGGCAGATCCGGATTAACCCCATGCAAGAATTTGCCTAATTTAAATGTAGTATTTACTGTTTTCATTTAATTTGGAAGTTATACCGTATCGTAAACGAAATAAATCTTGTGACTTGGTTATTCAAATTTGTCGAAACACCTATATTCCCTGAGATCCGATCTTTACGCATACAATTATTTGTCGTTAAAGAGCGGATAAAAATCGTTCGATCTAGCACTTATAAAATATTGCAGGTTTGTGTCAAAATTTATACACGAAAAGGTCTGAATTTAGTAATTACGTATTTTTTATTAGCTCAGGTGAATGATCAATTTTGTTTATTTGTTATTTATGTACACGTGTATGTACTATTTCTACGAATATTTTTAAAAATATCTACAGTGTCAATCATGAGGGGTAAAATCGTATGCCTACAACTATTAAAAAATCAAACTTCGCTTCTAAAACTATCTTACGAAACTTATTAAATTTTTTGAATGTTTATAAATGACTATCTAGATCAGAATATACTCTTTATATGGATTTTAGAATACCTTTAACATAGACGATTTTAGAGAGTAGTCCGAACTAAACCATTGAAGGTCCTATCTTTCTCACACATTTCAAAAAGTATGGTACTTTTTCAAAGCATTATAAAACATTAACTGTTATATTTAAGAAATTTAAAATATATATACCATTTAGTAAATTTCATAATATATAGCTAAGTTAATAAATCATTATGATAACTTCTATAGAATTCTTGTAAAAAAATATTTCGAGAACACTGTTTAACACGTTGAAAAAGCGTCCGATTTAACCCCAACGCACCTTAAATGTCGCTTAGAAAGACGGTCACTTAGATGTTAAACATATTTTGATTGTCGCATCTCCATACTTCTTATTCTATGGCGTGGCTATAAAATTGACGGGAGTTTAACGACCCAGACGTTTTGAAGCTGCCGTACAGATAATAACATAATTTTTGATATCTACAAGTACTTAAATATTTTGGAAGTGTAAATTCTTTTGGAGTTGTTTAGTATATTATTGAAGTTTAGTCTGCTTTGAATTGTGTGGGAAATTTTGGTTGGTTTTGGTTCGTGAATCAATTTTTTTTAGAATATAAAAATATTGGCATGTGAGATGGAAGATGAAAGATGGTATGGTCACGTGTTTAGAAAACCGCAGGAGGACGTCTGCCCCAAATAGCTGTGCCTGAACGTACCGGCTATATGTGCCTGCGGACGGCCCAAGAAGCGACGGCTTGACTTTCTCCGGGAAGATATGAGAGGCAATGGTCTCACTGAGCAGGATGCAAAACCGGGCAAAATGGAAGGATCGAAGTAAGAAGGCGGACCCTGGTACCTAGGCCGGGAGAATCGCCAAGCAGTAGAAGATTGATTTACTAAAGGCAGTATGAACGGTAGGGGTCTTTTGCAAAAATTGAGTTGAATCATTTGTACGATATACAAAAGTGAGAAAAAGTGTGTTGCGCTGACCCTACTTTGGAGTGGTATTAGGGCATGTTTGTGAGAATAAAAATGAAGTCCGAATTGTATTCACTAATGAATTTGAGAAAAAATTTAATTCGTCAAAAAAATATGCTATTTCATAAAAGCTGGGTAAATAACTTGTAATATATCACAATAGTCATGATATAATTTAATACCTTAATACATTATATTAAACTAGCGACCCGCCCCTGCTTCCCACGGCTAGCAGAGCATGTAAGCCTATTTTTTTGTCCTACAAAACATTGATGTAGACCAAACCTGTCCTATTGGATTAAACCGTCCATTGGTGAAAGTGTATGAAAATACATTCAGTAATTTATGAATATATCGCGTTTAGACAGACAGATGCGACAGAAGCCTTTGTATTACAATATGTTAGTATTATGTCTCTAAAATTAAGTTTTTACTTTACGTGTTGGTGATAAAATTCGTAATAATAATTTACTTTTTACAACCACATTCCATTTAGTTTTATGTCTCATGAAAAATGTAAATATGGTTGGATTGACATTCTAAATACATTATACGGCACGCGCAGACGCTATAATCTTTTTGCAGAATAACAAACTGTTATGAACAATTTCTGCAACATTAATTACAGATTATTAACAAAATTATCCTCAGTTATATTAATATTAATGCAATGTTTTAAGGAACAACTTGACAGTGTCTGTGCGGTGCCTTAGAAGCCAGATAAATAGTATAATTATAGGTAAGTTTAAGGAGACTAAAATGTTGAAAACATACCATTAAGTAAGCAATCTATGTTTATTTATTTAAATGTTTTCATAAAAAGGAAAGGTATTCTTTTGCATTGTAAATTAGTTTCATATCTTTTAATGTGAATTATGAAATGTTTATAAGTTTTATTTTTATGGTGTGTTATTTTTATAGTACTTTTATAGTGTAAAGATAATAAGTCGAGTGGGTAGAATAGTAACAGTCAGATTGCTACAAATATAGCCCACAGAATTCTGGGAATATATGATAGACATATAAAAAACAAAAACATTATTAATCAGTTAAGCAGTAGTTAACTTTATCTAGTGGCAGTATATTACGACGGTTAAAAGGCTAAAAGACCTAAGCGACATTTTTTTTTCGAAAAATTTCAACTAGTATAAAAAAAGTGCTTATTTTAAATATGTATGAAATTTAGTGTCGCAAAAAAAATTTCGCTTAACTCATTTAGTCTGAACCGTCGATATAAGGTATGAAGCGAATCCTGGGTTCGATTATCAATTCAGGCAATATTGGGTATTTTAATTAAATATGAAAAACCTTAGCCAACTTTAATACGATTTCCATGAGGTTAATGTAGGCATAATTGTATTCAGAAAAGGACTTTTACGAATCCGCAAACGCTTAATAATATGTTTTAAAACTAATACATACATTGACGTATATTCTATAGACACGCACGTCCATATTAACTATTTGTTCTAAATCTGAACTAAAATGAGAACCGAAACGTCACTGTTGTAACCTATTTATTCAATTGAACAACAAAACATTTTACTTATTTGACTAATGTTTTTTATTCACATCTAGGTTTATACTTAGACTCGAGTTCTTATATTATGAGCGTCACTCCGTACATAACCACACGCTGTCAACGTTGAAATCATACTAGTCAGGTGTACAGATTGCAGTACAGTTGGATCTAACACAATGAGTGTACAGAACGGTAGTACGTATGTATCAATGAATATTTAAAAAATTTTAACATTTTTAAATTACTTTTATTTTTAGACTTCATAATAATTTTCTATCGACAGAAGATTAAAACAAAACCATAAAGCAAAGCTCCAAGATACAATTTACAACGCAACACAATATGTCTGAGGGAATCTCGATAAGGATGTCAGATGAAGGGAAAAAAATCTCTTTGGAAGTTTGGGAAGGGGCAAGGTCATTACAGGAATACTCCAAGCGTAAAATGAAGTAATAAAGGAGACGGCGACTTGAAAGATAA
>NC_051120.1:0-16000 GCF_014839805.1 Manduca sexta
TGAGCAAATTAATAGAAAAGAGAAAGCGGCAATAGCCTAGCTGAGAGTGGAACAGACTGCCGAGACGTATGTCCGCAGGTTCAAAACCCAACAGCACCTATCCTAAACAGTTGTGTTCTTTTTAGCGAATTATATGCTTTGATGGTGAAGGAAAACATCGTGAATTTTGAGGATATGTGAAGTCTGCCAATCCTTTATTTAATGTGTAACTGTTTTCTGTTCCTTTTGAATAAAATAAAATAAAAAATCCACACTAGCCCAACGTGGTGGACTAAGGCCTTATCCCTTAGTAGTAGAGGAGATCCGTGTCCAGCAGGGCGACAGTATATTACAATACATAGCTGATATTATTATTTATATTATAGGTGTTTCTGGCTCCACATGCATGACATATCATGACATATATTGGAAAAATTCAATTAATCATTACCATAATCAGCGACGGGAAGTCCAATGCTGAACAAACTCCCTAAAGATTTCCAGACCTAGGCAAGACAAAAAAACAATTTATAACGCTCGCATCTACTTGTCTCCAGGTACTGGCATGCTTAGCTCTGGATTTCCTTCTGATAGGACTGGGCATGTCCATCAGTTTCGTAACAATGGTGTTACCAGAGGTGCTCGACGCTAAGGAAGGAGTATCCATTAATGAGAAACAAGCATCGTGGTTTGGTGAGCTATTTGTTAATGATATTTTCGTATATGGCGGTGTGTAAGTATGTTGGTGACGTAAGTGTACAGTATTTTTATTATAATTTTCTGTTTTTTTAATTCTAAGACGTGTTAGTTTTTGTGGGTGGAATTATGCCTGACAGTTTCGCCTTTTATCTTTGAAATAAACTCTACATCGGACATGTCAAAATATAAAGGTGGATAGGAAATGTGAAGATCACAAAACGGATAAAATTTAGAGCATATTGTTGATGTCACATATATTTTAACACATTACTTGTAGACGAATGTCTCTCAAAAGCTCACGAATTTTGTGCAACAAAATAACGTGCACAGAATAATGTGCACAAAAAATATAGTTCAAAACAATGTTTCATCGATTTATAAACCTTGACATTTTTCTTGGACTTCATAATTGGAATGCAAAGAAATGATACCTCTGCGTTTTATTCATAACCAATAAATGTGCTATACATGCGCTTTTCAATATATGTGTGAAACATTTTACATATTATACGTATTTTTAAATATTAGTGTTAATTTAATTTGAAATTTGTTGAATTTGATTGCGATTTTTCATACATAGCCCACCACTTCCAACTTCCCTCCTACAGAGTTACTTCCAAATCGTAGAATACTTAACATTTAAAGTATGTTATATTTCATTTAATATTGATTATATTTTAGTTTTTATAAGAATAAAAAATGAACCATCCTATTCAAAATATAATTTTTGATTGTAATTTTATTTTGCGTATAATTTTTAATCTGGTTATTATATTAATAGAAAACGATCTCATTTGAGATGAAAGGATGAAGGGAATTATACGATTTAATGGCTTCGATATAATTGTTATTATATTGTCATAATAAGTAAATGTTAGTAGAGGTGAACAATTGGTTATTCCATCATATCTTATGCAATAAAGAAGGTAAACTGACTAACATAACATGATTAATCTGTTTATATTATGGTATCATGTTAGAATAAACATAGATAAATAAATTCACGCCTTTATTCGCGGAGGGATAGGCTGAAGCTACATACATTAGTAGCTGATTTTTTTTTAAACTTTAAATAGCGTATACACGTTAAGTTCAATATGATTTTTTTTTTGTTTTTGTGTAATAAAGTAAATACTTTTTAATTTATTTTGTGAAGAGAAAAACAGTTTAAGGTAACAACACTAAAGTGTACATATTATTTGAAAATTCTTTAGGTGAAGAAAAGTAAATCCCTTCTGTTTTAAAAAAAAAATTGGTAACACAAAAGTGATTAGGCGATTTGATGTTTTGATTATGTTCAGCTATTTATGCGGCTGACTGTACATTGCACAGAATTTATACGATGTCATAATGTGATATAAACTTTTTTTTAATAAACGCAAACACATGATAGGACGGAACACAATATCTTTGGCGAAAAGTGGTTGCCACGGTAGCACCTCTGTCTATCCCTTTGGAGATAAAGGCGTGATGAGTTTGTGCAAATTTGTAAAGATAGTACACGATTCGCTTTCTATTTGGTATTTGAACTTATAATTTACTTTTCTACGTTTATGCCTACAACCTCTTAATATGCAAACGCATTATATTATTTTATCTTCATCAAAAACTATGAGTTTACTTTTAAAATGGAACTTAATACTTGTCCTTTACATGATTATACATGGTCGTTGTGACATTGCGTTAATAAATGAAACCACATACTAAATATCATATCATACATGAAAAATCCCAGTTTCACTCGTATTTTTTTTTTGTAATATGGTATGTGAGTGGATGTATTTTTGACTGAAAGTGTGATGTCACTCCGACGAATTCTCTTACAGTAGTAGTACTACCATTAAGGCGTCTAAAGTTAAAATTACTTTTTATTGATATTTATTTTGTTCGAAACTTTTCCTTTTTTATTTTCGGTTTGAGTAACTTATTGTAAAGTGTTATTTTCAAGAAAAAAATATGTGGTTTCTACTTTCACTTAATAAGGCAATGTCAAAATAACTCTGTATACAGTGTGTTATTTTACAATCGATATACATCGGGGGTGTAACTCAGTGGTAGAGTGTCTGCTTCGCATGCTGAAAGTCCTGGGTTCAAATCCCAGCACCTCCAAAATCATCGTTTTTTTTGTCATGAGTATCTGATAATGTTTTATTAACTGTAATCATTAGGGCGGGAGTACAATCTAATGATTATTTGTATCCTTTTGTTGTTTTTGATTTATCATTGAAATAAAACTGAATTTTGCTGTGAAAATGCTTTAATCAGTTATTTTCAAATAAATAATATAATAATTATAAAAAATCGTTTAAAAAGAAAGAACTACTTTATACCAAAGAAGTATAATTTTACTAAATAACGAATTTATAATAATAATACCAGCCCTATATTATATATTACCCGCTGCTGAGGTCAGGCCTCCTCTACTACTGACAGGGTTTGTGGCCTTAGTCCACCATACTGACCCAACGCAGGTTAGCAGAAACCACTTACCTTCAAAATTCTTATGGAGAACTTCTCAGGTATGCAGTTTCCTCATGATGTTTTCTTTCATGGTTAAAGCAAAAGATAATTTACAAAGAATGATGAGATAATTTTTTAGAAAAGAGGAGCGTGCCCTTTGGTTTCGAACTTGCGGACCTTCGTCTCGATAGTCCGTTGCAATCCCAAATACGCTAGTACCGCTTTTTGAACCGCTTTAATAAAAATTCATTCAATTCAAATATTTTAATTCTATCAAAAAACAAATCCGAGTGAAAATGCTATTAGTGTTATATAACAAGTTATTCTCCTTCTAAACAAAAACATAAACTTTCATATTTATAATTAGGAGTGACGAAGCATATTTGTTGAAGGTTTCACAGCCCAGTAAAGAATTCCTAAATTAATCATTCATGTATTTAAATATAGGCCGAAAACGATATAAAAAAAACTTGTTTAACTTGTTACCTCGAAGGTAACAAGTTTCCAAGAAACTATAAACTTTGAATTAGTTCTAAGTAAATAGCCAGAAGAATTTATATTGCAGGGGAAATGTGAAGGTAGGGTCGCCTGATTGTTAGTGTTCATTACTGTGAAACGTGAAACGGTGAAGGAAAACATCGTGAGGAAACCTGCATACCTGAGAAGTTCCCTATAGGAATTTCGAGGGTGTGTGAAGTCTACCAATCCGCACTAGGCCAGCTTGGTGAACTAAGGCCTAATCCCTCTCAGTAGTAGAGGAGACCCATGCCCAACAGTGGGACAGTATATAATACAGGGCTAATGATTACTGTGAAACCCGGCCAGGGTAGTTATGAAACCTTGTCAGGGGGGAATTATGAGGCCCTGTCAGGGGGAATTATAAAGTCGGGCCATCGTAGATCTTACTTTTAAGGAGAAGTTATGTGATTATAAAAAGAGCCATTATATCTTCTCGTATGCTACCACTCCGCCAAACATCGAGGCATATGGCAACACATCGCTAAAACCGCAGTTCTTTAAACAGGCCAAACATGACCACGACACCTCTGTACGACTACGAAGAAGAAAGAACTATATCTCCTGCAATGTTACTAACTACACCAAAAATAACAGTAAAGTTGGGTATATATTTTTTAAATCATACCAACGCTTGAAAGGCAATAATATCTAAGCGACAATCAGTAAATTTTTGAGTACAGTGATTTTAAGTTTCGATTTTAATATAAAAATTCATAACAATTAAACTTTTTTATTTTATAAGGATACTAGCGACCCGCCCCGGCTTCGCACGGGTGCAATGCTGACTATTTAATGGATGTTATTATTATACATATAAACCTTCCTCTTGAATCACTCTATCTATTAAAAAAAACCGCATCAAAATCCGTTGCGTAGTTTTAAAGATTTAAGCACACATAGGGACAGAGAAAGCGACTTTGTTTTATACTATGTAGTGATAGCCTAATGTTATAAAAAATGTCCTAGACTTACAAAACCTAGATTAAGTGACGCAAAAAAATATGGCGATACTAAATATTTATAGAATACATTTTCGGTTTATTTTTCGCTTAGATATGATTGCCTTTCAAGCGTCGATACCATTCATGAAACAACGCAGTTGATTTCTTATATTTACGCGAATGTTAGACATTGAAATAAAAACTATTTAACGGATTTTATCGCGGTTTTTATATTATAATTTTCTCCCGACGTTTCGAAGACTTTGCAGCCTTCATGGTCACGGGGGGGACTGAGGTGTTGTTCATCCGTAAAGTCAAAGTTACAATATCTACATACATTTTTCAAATATACAACTTTTTAAAAATTTTAGCTGTTGACGGTTCGATCTACGCAGAATGAGCTCACAGTGTCTAGAGGTCTGGCAGCCGGTCTTTTGGGGATCCGATTTAATTAAATGTAGAACAGGATCCCAGGCTTGTGCAAGCTTCCAACCATCTTCCCGATTGAAATAAAGGTGTTTTTTAATTTCAATAGCCTCGCGAATCATCCTAGGCAGGAATCGGTGTTCTTTGGCAAGGATATGTGGCTTGTCTAATCGCAAATAATGATTGGAGCCTCCTTCAGAATGTTCAGCGACTGCAGACTTCTTAGAGCGTCGGTGTTTCACGTCAACGTCACGTTATTTCAACAACTCAGTTCTCTGATTCCATTTAATGAAAAAATATAAACTAGTTGCGTACTATGTTCGTGATTATATAATATATCCGGTGTTGCATTACCATGCGTGAGTGAAACTGGATCGAGCTTTGCAATGTCATTGTTAGCCGGTGACTACCAACGAGCCACCACATTCGACCTTTTAAATTCCTGCGACACGACTTTATCGTATTATCATAAACAAAACACATTTTACACGATATAATTGCTCTCTGTATTCAACACGACTGCCCCTTAATGTAAAAACGCGCAATTAGAGCACGTTTTTAAAATCACACCGAGCGATTTTATCAGAGTGTGCACGAGGCTTTATTTTTGGGAGTTGATTTAGATTTTAAACTTAGAACATCACTATAGATACCAATATGGCGATACCGCTTCATTATGCGTTATATATATATAAAATAAAATACAGGAATAAAAACAATGTTCTAGTTTATTAATTGTTATTGTGTAACCTGAGTTTACCGCTATGAACTAAAACCAAACACTCATGTTATTCATCAAGTCTATCAGTATCTTAACCGGAGCGGATTTTTCGGGAATATCTAGCCGCGAGCGACACACAGACCATTATATATGATGTAGAATTTCAACCGTAATATGTTGACCGAAAGTAACCCCGGATTTGATGACCTTGTAGATTTCGTTAATTAATGATATAAAACTTGTAACCTGTATGCAGCCATTAGCCGGTTCCGGTGGGCTGTAGGACACATGTCTTTTAAATCATATTTTTTTATTGCTATGAATGATGAGACGAGCTTGCCGTTCGCCTGATAGTAAACGATACGACCGCCCATAAACAGTAGAAACACCATCCCACACCTTGAACTATTCGGTATTGTTTGGTACACTACAAGCCACTGCGCTCGCCAGAAACACCACCCCACCCCTTGAATTACAAAGTATCGTTTGGTATTCCACTGCGCTCTCCATCCTGAGACATGAGATGTTAAATCTTATTATGTCCACTGACTACAATGACATATTATCAATACGGTATTTATTTAAATTCTCTAATTTCTGGTTTACCATTTTTAACAATCTATTCGAGTGTATAACAGAGACTATATCGAAAATGTATTTTTACATTCGTTAACGCTAACGTTATGTAAAATCCAATCAAATCACTTACTAGTAATGTAGGTAAATATTTTACAGTAGATTGCATAATTCAATTTGGTTCGCAATATACTTATCACTTATTAGCAAAGTATACAAATCTAGGGTTATAAAATAAATAAGAGATCATTAAACCATAATCTAAACCTAATTCTAACACTCGTGGATACTTATGGCTCCAAGAATTCATAATATAATGTCATATGAAATATATATTTGAGATGAGAGACGGACACTGAAGCCTCCTTAAATTGGTCCCACGTCTAACCCTGCATACTGTATATTATAATTCTTTTAAAATGGAGTGTTTAAAATAGCGTAGCTTGTCATAGACCGACCCTATATCAAAAATTTTGTGGGATCCCTTCAGAGCAGTGCGATCTTTTGGGCGCCTGCTTAGTTTAATATAGGTATGGGCCAAGAGGTGCCCCACCGCTCAGGGACCCGTATCACTGATACGGCTGATATGGCGGTAGCTACTCCCCTAGTTTGTAGGCAACGTACGAAATTGCGTACCATCAATTTCGTCACGTGTTCGTTTGCCGTCACTCAATAATAAATAAGGAAACTAAAATCAATATCATAGGTATAATACGTCATTAGTCTTATATTAATAACTAGCTTCCGCCCGCAGCTTCGCCCGCGTGGATTTCGGACTTCAAAAATGGAGCCGGTCGCGAACGTTCGAGAATGTTCGTTTTACGAAGCTACTCGCTACGTGATTCGCTAGCCTCTAGGTGCCAAGCAAGCCGCCTGCCTGTGCGTTCGCGACCTTATATATATACAATTAGTGTAATAAAATTATTATCTCTCAATTAATATTAATCTGAGTATATTTTTAATCATAGTTCAATTAGATATGAACTTTAACTGTTAATTAGATACTAATTACTCACGTATTTGAAATTCTAAATTTATATTTAATATATAGAGCTGAAGTTTGTTTGAACGCGCTAAGCTCCGGAACTATGGAACTGATTTTGATATAATTTTTACTGATATGAGACATGTCAGTAAGAAGAAAATATACATTACTCTTGAGCGATATAGGTTTTTTATCCCGGAGAAATGTTTATCCCAGATTTTTTTCACGAGAGCGGAGTTGCAGGCAAAAGTTAGTACGTAATAATTAACTTATTAATTAACTCGTATTGATTTTCCTTTACTGTTCAGGGTGCAAAATGTGACTAAATACGACACGATTCCATGTCGCTTTATTGGGATTGGTTGAGAGATGAACATTACATTACGTATTGGTCTCACGATCAATAACAAACATCAAAATTAAACGACATGGACTTACAAGTCGCGTTTTTTTCTGACATTCTAAAGGGTCTCTATGGTTTTTCAAATAAACATAATAAATTACGATACTATACTTTTCACAGTGTTTTTTTTTGACAGTCCTAAGAAACATTTATTTTTAGGGTTCTGTATCTCAAATAGAACCCTTATGGGATTATTTTGCTGTCCGCCTGTATGACAAGACCTTTTTCTCAGGAACGCGTTGGAGTATCAAATTGAAATTTATATCAAATCCGTCTCTTTCAGTTGTGAAATAATAAACGTATGTAAGTAAATAGGATCAAAAAATTATGACGTATATTTTGCCGGAATTAAAACCTATTCGAGTTGACCTAAAAATAAAAAAACTTAGCAAGAAGCAAAGTATAATAGCACATGTAAAGGAATAAACTGAAAATTGCAAATATGTACTCTAATAACAAACAAAAAACAAGTTTGTACGGAACCCTCGATGCGTGAGTCCAATTCGTACTTGTCCGGTTTTATAAATATTTTTATGACTATTTCATAAATATCTTCTTCATTCGAAGCATTTTATAAACTAGGAAACAGCATATTAGTAGGAGAGTTTTGCACACGATATTTTGTTCCACTGGATGGTTTTACAGTAAATTTCAACTTTAAACCCTAACAGGAAGGGATCATTTTCGTATATCTTAATAATCATAAATATAACTATTTATTTATCTTTACAAAAAGCGACGATAGCCTAGTCAGGTATAAAAAGGACTGCCGCGACGAATGTCCACAGGTTTAAATCCCAAAGGCACACACATCTGGTTTGGCTAAAATTATATGTTAATTATTTGTGAATTATTGCTTGCTTTAACGGTGAAGGAAAACATCGTGAGGAAACTTGCATACCTAAGAAGTTCTCTAAAGAAATTTTAAGGGTGTGTGAAGTCTACCAAACCGCACTAGGCCAGCGTGGTGGACTAAGGCCTAATCCCTCTCAGTAGCAGAGGAGGCCCGTGCCCAGCAGTGGGACAGTACATAATTCTGGGCTGATGTTAATATTATTATATATAATTATTTACCTTTACAATTTGTCATAAAGGTACTCCTGTAAAGGTCCTTGAATGCCGCTCTCAAGTTTCGAGGATCTAACTTATCTAATCAAGTATATCGATCACTGTCTGCGGATGTAACTTAACCGGTTCATAATAATATCGTTAACATAATATAGTTCTATATTTATTATTAATGTATTAATAACCTATAATTATCTTAATGTGATGTTATGTGTTTTTACTAAAAAATGTAAGGTCAGGGGCCCCTATTCCATCTACGGGACTATATCTGTTTTTTTGCAATTACGGACGTTCTAATCGAAAGACAGCTCTTTTTTCCAAATCAGTTTTTTGAAATCAATGAAAAATATAATATACACATACATTTGAAGAAAACATTTATTTATTTATTCAACAGAAATATGTTTTTGGTGATCATAAATATATGATCATTTATGTATAATGTCAGTCGAAAATAAAAAAAAAGTCAATAAACTTATAAACCTCGATCGATATTTAGTTGTTTTTTTTTTCTGTTTGATAAATTAATGATTTCATATTAGTAGACTGAATTTAGCTATCTGCTCAGTTAACAACTCTAAACTAATTTACAATCATACAATTTCCAGGCAGTTTGGCGTTCCTCTGTCAGCCAATCGGCAGCATCTTCTCTGGGCCGCTGCTCGACTATTTTGGAAGGAAGAAAGCCTTGTTCATCGTCAACATTCCACATTTGATAGCATGGCTGTTGATGTACTACGCTTGGGATGTACCCTCGTTGTTCATCGGGAATGCCTTATTGGGCATAGGCACGGGGATTATGGAAGCGCCGTCAGTCACTTACGTGGGAGAAGTCAGGTAATCAAGCTTCGCAATTATAGTGACAATAACTCTAGCTCGTGTGAAACTGCTTTCAGGGATAAAAGTCCCGTTATATAATTTCCCGGGATAGAAAGTAGCCTATAACCTTCCCAGGGTCTTAAAATATCTCCGTAGCAAATTTCATAAAAATCCGTTCTGTAGATTTTGAGAAAATCGATAACATACAGATATGGCATAAAAGAGGACTCTGTTTAATATGTATAGATAGATGGTGCATAATTATATGATGTAGATAGACTTATTTATACTATAGCTTACTGATTTTCGATCAGATAAAAGTTGTTCATGAAATAAATTATAGCCTGATTGAATATAAAAGTGAAATAATTTCATAAAACTATTAACATAGCTGTAATTTTTTATTTACTTATACTTTGTATTACGAATATCTTCTATCTAATGATTGAATCCTTTGCCCTTGAAGGTTTTGTTGTCAGTTTGTTTGACTATTACAGTAAAATTTAAAAGCCCGTTATACTATAAATTATCCCCATAGAACAGGAAATATTTTTATTTGACATAAATGGCCATTGAATTAATAATTTCGAAATATGAATTCTTATAACATGTAAATAAATGTTGCGGTAGTCTCTGATTAAAATGTTACCGTCTCAACCTGTTATTAGTAATTGATAAGTTTTTGTTCATTTGATGGTAGTAATGTTACATTTTGAATATAAAAACACTTAAAAGCGATTAACAATTATTTGTATTATAATTAAGCAGTAAATCTGATGACTTATTATGGCAAAATTATTTATGATATTTAAATAACTACAAGAAATTTATTACCAATTGCATTTCAACAGAGTAATTAGTCTTTTTTAATTATGGTGCCTAATAAATCCGAATTAGTTATTATACATAATTTTGAAATCTCATGATTCGAAACGAATTACCGAGCAAGTTACATAGAAATAATAATTATGTCAAAATTGAAAAATTAATTTAACCGTAACAAATAATCTAATGCCTAAAAAATCATTCCCAAATTTTTGACAACGGATAATCATCAAAATTATGTCATAACCACCAGCCCAATTAAACAACCTTTGTCCACAAAAGGTCGGATTCAAGTCAAGGATACCAATTATTTTTTATGTTACAGCGACCCGTCCATCCGCGGTATCTTGACGACCCTCACGAACGCCTTCACGTCTACTGGCATGTTCGTAGCTTACTGTCTGGGCACGGTGCTACCGTGGCGACAAGCTGCGCTGGTTTCGTTAACAGTGCCTTTAACTACCATGGTCCTGGTTTTGTTTGTAAGTATCTTCTAAGACGTTTTTACTACATAGATACGTTGTCCGAGCTCAATACTGGCAAGACGAAAGCAAGGTAATTGCCCGACATTCACTTAGTCAACCTCCAACCACTGTCGCGGCAGTCGGCTTACTAATTTTTTGTATAAATAAATTAAATTTTATTCCACTGTCATTGCGACAGGGTAGTCGACGCTTGGGCCCACTCGGGACCATTCGGACCGTTGGACCGTTTCAATGCAAGCTGCTAGGGCTGTGAATATAGTAAATACTGCCCTGTTTTTATGTGCAATTTTGTTAGTCTATTTGTAAAACGTCACTGATATAACATTAAATTCTACAGCCACGTCTCTCTTATCACTAATTTAGGTACTTCAGAGCTAGTAAATGTCGTATGTTATTAAAGTCTCTATGTATTTGACTTTTCGAATGACAAAATCTGCCAAGGCTGCCAAGTCTTCAAAATGTCGTTAGAAAATTATAATATAAACAACCAAGATAAAATCCTAAAAATAGTTTTATATCAAAGTCTAACATTCGCGTAAACATCAGATATAATTTTGAAAGGAAAAAAGGAAATTATATATAAATTAATTTATCAGATTTTATATAAATTAAGCTATAATTATAATAAATAGTGTAGAAATATCTAGATTAAAATCACTGATTTAGTGGATTATACGGTTGTTAAATAAATTAAGCTTTATAAATAGCAAGTAAAGCGCCAAACGATGTTCAGAGATATTTAGTATGATAAAGAAATGTGAATCGTGGGAGAAACGTCTGATCTGATCTGATGAACGTCTCATTTTGGACTTCGATAGTTACTTATGAGTTTATTTTTGAAGCGATTAACAACACTGATATTTGATTTTAATATTAATAGAATTCATAAAAGTATAAGTTTGTTTTTCTCAAAATTGCAGACTTTTTTAGATTTATTTAATAATTACACCTACAACTTTAATTGATTCAAACTATTAAATAACCAGTAATTTTGCCTTTATAATTTCAAATCCTCTCACCTTTGTTATAGGTTTATCGTTGGTTTACTATTACAAGGTCCTATGTAATAGTTTTTGGCACATTTTTTTATTTTTTTTCTCCACCCAGTCATTAGAGAAGTATTCCAATGCTGTCATGTGGGAGGTAACTAGTATTAATTTAAAAATAATAAACAATTAAGTATAAACAAAAAAAACAATCATAAACATTATTTAAAACATAGAACAAAATAAAACATAAAATTAATAAATACTAATTATTAGATATGACATAGAATAAATAACAAAATCTTTGTCAATTCACTCCACTTGCATGCCAAAATATCTGTTTTTTTTTTATAATATATATATAAAATATCTGTTTTTTTTTATAATATATATATAAAATATCTGTTTTTAATTACCTTCAGTAAAATTGTTCAATATCCTGGAAGATACATAAAAGGGGCTCCATGATTTCTTTTCTAATTTTTACCTACATGAAAATGTCAAATAATTCCGATACACTCGTAAGTAAAAATTAACATAACATTTTGGATCAGTGAGCCAGCCAGCGACACAACGAAAAAAAGAAAGAAAAAAATATTTGATTTGTTTTTTGTAACATTATTGAAAAAAAAAGAAATAATTAAATAAGAACGAATTATATTGCCATAATTTAAAACTTCTTGTTACTTATATTTATATTCTACTCTTATTTCATTTCAATTTGGTGTCAGTAAAACACATTTTTCCAAACATGTTGCAAATATTATTTATTAATTACTACCTGTGCCTGTGGATCCGTATGCGTGGATGACTTTTCTCAATAATTTATCCGATTTTAAATGATATAAGATTTATATTCTGCTCTCAAGTATTTAATTTTTATCGCTTCGAATGACGAGGCCAGCTTACCGTTCGTCTGATGGTGAGCGATACGATCACTCATAAATAGTAGAAACACCATCCAACACCTTGAATTACAAAGTATTGTTTGGTATTCCACTGCGCTCGCCATTCTGAGACATAACATGTTAAGTCTTATTATGTCCGCTAGTTAAACAATCAAAATGAAATCCAATGTTCTTCTAACCGGAACACAATAGTGATCATACACTGCAGCTTGGCGGCAGAAATAGACATTGCGGTAGTACCAACCTAGGCAGACTCTCACATATGACAGACCACCAGTAGATAGTATTTTCTGTCCACCGAAAACCGTATTAAAATTCGTTTGGCAGTTTCCGAGTCTGCGCTAACATACAAAAAAAAAGACAAAAACCCTAATTTGTGTTCTATTCAAAGACTTGTAAGATTATATAAAGCGGACATTGGAATAAATTGTCATACAAAAATTTTACGCTTATGTGATAGTTACTCGATCTACCGTGAAATACTAAAACATCAATGTAATATACTTCATATTTTTTCCATATCATGATTAATACGCTTTTAATGAGAGTATTAGCATATTTTCTATAATAATATTATTTTTGTATTAATATCTAAGGACGCTGTGACGTCTTGTCATACGGACATTTCAAATAAGACAGCGACTTATTACCAATCGTAATCACTTTTGGAGCACCAATATGGCCTTAATGTCCGGTCTATACCTATATACTTTAATATCTGGTTCTATGACTCTTCTTTAGTCACAGCTTTTCTTTTTTGTTTCTTTTGTTTTAATGTATGAAACTACCCGTTTTGTCTGTTTAATCATAATAATAATATCAGCCCTGTATTATATACTGTCTCATTACTGGGCACGGGCCTCCTCTATTACTGAGAGGGATTAGTCCACCACGCTGGTCTAGTGCGGATTGGTAGTCTTCACGCACCCTCAAAATTCCTATAGAGAACTTCTCAGGTATACAGGTTTCCCCACGATGTTTTCCTTCATCGTTAAAGCAAGCAATAATTCGCAAAGAATACACACATCATTTTAGAAAAGTCAGAGGTGTGCCCTAGGTATTTGAACCTGCGAACATTCGTCTCAGCAGTCCGTTCCACACCCAACTAGGCTATTGCCTCTATTTAATTATATGTACTTAATAATTTAGTTTTTTCCTACCGGCCTCGCCCTTGACCGTCACACCTGGGGAATAAACATGGTTCCATAAAAAAAAAAGAAAAAACTAAAAGTCGTATACCAAATATTATGTCGTTGTTCGATTAAATTTAATTTCCACCATATCTTATTTACATAATTAATGTCGGCTACTTTTTTTAGATCCGGCTATAATTACCAGCCAGATTAGTTTACATAACTATATTCGTCGGAAGTTGCATTGCTTAAACATTAATTGACGTTCAAAATAAAAAATATATTTTCAGTTCGTTAAAATTAACGAATTCTCTCTATTTCAATCAGTGATGGTTTAGTTATATTACAAATTATTATTTTGCAACACTCAATAGGGCTTAGAATACCATAATTTCTAGAATAAACGGTATTCGTGAATCCCTTGTACCTAAAGCTGGTATATGAGACGGCAATTTCTTACCAAAACAATCTATGTAGGTCAGATAATTTAGTTTACTTAAATGCCAGAATATAAGATGCTTAAGAAATAAAACTGCACAATCACATTATTTTAACATCGTTTATTTACATCCAAGTTCAACAAAAAGATCTTGATAAATAAATTATAATCGATATTTTTAGAATGTCGATTGCATTTAACAGTAGCTGTTGCACGTGTCTTCGTCTACTTAACTCTTCCCGGAACATTAATATTATCATGTATAATCAGTATTAATAAAGTTACAAACGAATTGAGTAGCTTACTGTTCATAAAAGACTTATTAGGAAGTGTTTATTTCCGCGAAATTTTTATTTCTTACAAAATCTATTTACCTTATGGTGTTTGTGGTTTACAAAATTGCTTTGAAGTCACATTTCAGAAAAGTCTTCAAAAATAATGCTATGAATACATGTATATTGTACAGCTAAAGGTTTTTTATAATAACTCATAATGAACACGTAGCCTCGTTCAGTTTTTTAGTTAACCAAAATCGTGTAGTGTTACACCTTTACCTTGACAACAAATAGTTGTTGTATCTATGCTATAATAATAAGTTTTTTTGAAGTGAATACGTCTGTTTCCATCTTGGGGGCATTGGACAATTCAAAAAACTTATGACTACTTACTTGGTGGATATAGTATAGTAGTGTAGTGGTACAGTAGTGTTCCAGTTAATATTTATCATTTACGTCCGAATTTTATCACAGATTACAACAGCTGATAAAGGTCGTAGGAACATCCTGGATATTTGGATGCTGGCCGCGTTTTACAGGTCTGTCTGAAAATCTTTAGGGGAGGCCTATGAAACGAAATTTCATTTCATTTCATTTCGTCAGCTTCCGCCATATCCTCGCTCATCCATCGCTCCATTTAATCAACATTTTGAATAAATTGAAATTTAATTTCATTTCGTTCAAAATGTGGACTAAATCGGTGGTGGGAAAATTGTGATAAATCCGTCTCAGTATGCATTACCTGATCCTCGATTTGTTCCATCAGGTAGCTTGTAAGAACTGTTATGTTTCAGTTAGAAGGACATAACCAGTTCGGCTGTTGAGTATCATGAGACATAGAGCCATGTTAATAAATCAATCTCTACTTGATCAAGACCTTAGGTTGACATTTATTGGTTTAAATTATTAAATAAACACAGCTTGAGTTGTCATTTACGAGTTTGTTATCATCTCAATCGTCGTTTGTTAAAAAACAAAATTCAGTTGTCAAAATTTGTCATATGTTCTCGCTTAAGATATCTTTTGAGATACTGTTATGTTTATTAAATAACGATGACTTTAATAGCCTTATTTATAAAAATATCGCAAAGCTATGCTTAGTTAAAACACAAATTTCCTCGATTAGTTGTAAATCAGAACCCGCCACCTTGCCTCTTAATTAGGTTTAAATTAGGAAACCGATGATGTTAAGCTCTTAACACTAAAACAAGTTTATAAGTAAGACTGTAAGATGCTAAGTTTCATTTGACAACATCTGATTTGTATACTGGATTATTTTGACATCGCGTTACTAAATGAAACCCCATACTTATCTACTTAGAATTAATAATAAGTGACTTGAGCCGTAGATGT
>NC_051120.1:16500-63964 GCF_014839805.1 Manduca sexta
CTCAATAATTTATCCGATTTTAAATGATATAAGATTTATATTCTGCTCTCAAGTATTTAATTTTATCGCTTCGAATGACGAGGCCAGCTTACCGTTCGTCTGATGGTGAGCGATACGATCACTCATAAATAGTAGAAACACCATCCAACACCTTGAATTACAAAGTATTGTTTGGTATTCCACTGCGCTCGCCATTCTGAGACATAACATGTTAAGTCTTATTATGTCCGCTAGTTAAACAATCAAAATGAAATCCAATGTTCTTCTAACCGGAACACAATAGTGATCATACACTGCAGCTTGGCGGCAGAAATAGACATTGCGGTAGTACCAACCTAGGCAGACTCTCACATATGACAGACCACCAGTAGATAGTATTTTCTGTCCACCGAAAACCGTATTAAAATTCGTTTGGCAGTTTCCGAGTCTGCGCTAACATACAAAAAAAAAGACAAAAACCCTAATTTGTGTTCTATTCAAAGACTTGTAAGATTATATAAAGCGGACATTGGAATAAATTGTCATACAAAAATTTTACGCTTATGTGATAGTTACTCGATCTACCGTGAAATACTAAAACATCAATGTAATATACTTCATATTTTTTCCATATCATGATTAATACGCTTTTAATGAGAGTATTAGCATATTTTCTATAATAATATTATTTTTGTATTAATATCTAAGGACGCTGTGACGTCTTGTCATACGGACATTTCAAATAAGACAGCGACTTATTACCAATCGTAATCACTTTTGGAGCACCAATATGGCCTTAATGTCCGGTCTATACCTATATACTTTAATATCTGGTTCTATGACTCTTCTTTAGTCACAGCTTTTCTTTTTTGTTTCTTTTGTTTTAATGTATGAAACTACCCGTTTTGTCTGTTTAATCATAATAATAATATCAGCCCTGTATTATATACTGTCTCATTACTGGGCACGGGCCTCCTCTATTACTGAGAGGGATTAGTCCACCACGCTGGTCTAGTGCGGATTGGTAGTCTTCACGCACCCTCAAAATTCCTATAGAGAACTTCTCAGGTATACAGGTTTCCCCACGATGTTTTCCTTCATCGTTAAAGCAAGCAATAATTCGCAAAGAATACACACATCATTTTAGAAAAGTCAGAGGTGTGCCCTAGGTATTTGAACCTGCGAACATTCGTCTCAGCAGTCCGTTCCACACCCAACTAGGCTATTGCCTCTATTTAATTATATGTACTTAATAATTTAGATTTTTCCTACCGGCCTCGCCCTTGACCGTCACACCTGGGAATAAACATGGTTCCATAAAAAAAGAAAAAACTAAAGTCGTATACCAAATATTATGTCGTTGTTCGATTAAATTTAATTTCCACCATATCTTATTTACATAATTAATGTCGGCTACTTTTTTTAGATCCGGCTATAATTACCAGCCAGATTAGTTTACATAACTATATTCGTCGGAAGTTGCATTGCTTAAACATTAATTGACGTTCAAAATAAAAAATATATTTTCAGTTCGTTAAAATTAACGAATTCTCTCTATTTCAATCAGTGATGGTTTAGTTATATTACAAATTATTATTTTGCAACACTCAATAGGGCTTAGAATACCATAATTTCTAGAATAAACGGTATTCGTGAATCCCTTGTACCTAAAGCTGGTATATGAGACGGCAATTTCTTACCAAAACAATCTATGTAGGTCAGATAATTTAGTTTACTTAAATGCCAGAATATAAGATGCTTAAGAAATAAAACTGCACAATCACATTATTTTAACATCGTTTATTTACATCCAAGTTCAACAAAAAGATCTTGATAAATAAATTATAATCGATATTTTTAGAATGTCGATTGCATTTAACAGTAGCTGTTGCACGTGTCTTCGTCTACTTAACTCTTCCCGGAACATTAATATTATCATGTATAATCAGTATTAATAAAGTTACAAACGAATTGAGTAGCTTACTGTTCATAAAAGACTTATTAGGAAGTGTTTATTTCCGCGAAATTTTTATTTCTTACAAAATCTATTTACCTTATGGTGTTTGTGGTTTACAAAATTGCTTTGAAGTCACATTTCAGAAAAGTCTTCAAAAATAATGCTATGAATACATGTATATTGTACAGCTAAAGGTTTTTTATAATAACTCATAATGAACACGTAGCCTCGTTCAGTTTTTTAGTTAACCAAAATCGTGTAGTGTTACACCTTTACCTTGACAACAAATAGTTGTTGTATCTATGCTATAATAATAAGTTTTTTTGAAGTGAATACGTCTGTTTCCATCTTGGGGGCATTGGACAATTCAAAAAACTTATGACTACTTACTTGGTGGATATAGTATAGTAGTGTAGTGGTACAGTAGTGTTCCAGTTAATATTTATCATTTACGTCCGAATTTTATCACAGATTACAACAGCTGATAAAGGTCGTAGGAACATCCTGGATATTTGGATGCTGGCCGCGTTTTACAGGTCTGTCTGAAAATCTTTAGGGAGGCCTATGAAACGAAATTTCATTTCATTTCATTTCGTCAGCTTCCGCCATATCCTCGCTCATCCATCGCTCCATTTAATCAACATTTTGAATAAATTGAAATTTAATTTCATTTCGTTCAAAATGTGGACTAAATCGGTGGTGGGAAAATTGTGATAAATCCGTCTCAGTATGCATTACCTGATCCTCGATTTGTTCCATCAGGTAGCTTGTAAGAACTGTTATGTTTCAGTTAGAAGGACATAACCAGTTCGGCTGTTGAGTATCATGAGACATAGAGCCATGTTAATAAATCAATCTCTACTTGATCAAGACCTTAGGTTGACATTTATTGGTTTAAATTATTAAATAAACACAGCTTGAGTTGTCATTTACGAGTTTGTTATCATCTCAATCGTCGTTTGTTAAAAAACAAAATTCAGTTGTCAAAATTTGTCATATGTTCTCGCTTAAGATATCTTTTGAGATACTGTTATGTTTATTAAATAACGATGACTTTAATAGCCTTATTTATAAAAATATCGCAAAGCTATGCTTAGTTAAAACACAAATTTCCTCGATTAGTTGTAAATCAGAACCCGCCACCTTGCCTCTTAATTAGGTTTAAATTAGGAAACCGATGATGTTAAGCTCTTAACACTAAAACAAGTTTATAAGTAAGACTGTAAGATGCTAAGTTTCATTTGACAACATCTGATTTGTATACTGGATTATTTTGACATCGCGTTACTAAATGAAACCCCATACTTATCTACTTAGAATTAATAATAAGTGACTTGAGCCGTAGATGTAAAATAAAAAGTGTAAGTTTCGAACAATATAAATAATAATAAAAAGTATTTTTAATTTTACGCGCCCTAAAGCCACCACTAATAGTCTAAGAGAATTCGTTGCAGTGTCAACATCATACTTTCAGTAAAATTACACCCCAGCACACGCCATATTCACATTAAACTAGAATATGATCAAAAAATCAGAAAACTAAAACAAGGATTTTTCGTGAAAATATTAGTTATTATTGGATGATTTTCGGCACAATGTCAGTAAAAGTGAAGACGAGTATGTGGTTTCATTTAGTACCGCAATGTCAAAATGACCCTGTATATACGGCCCTTAGTATCACTCCCAGGATGAGGAGAGTTCCTTACTGCCTAACAGAGCTTTGTAATCGCAAGTTCATGGTAACGTTGCAAAGGTATGATTTATGTACTACCATTCTTTCCTTTGCTGTCAGTTGTCTCGTCAGTGGTCAAAAATATTCCGTAGACGTGAGTCATTAGAGGCCTAAAGTGACAACATTAGTTAATCTAATTCGACCTTATTAGATTTCTCTTGGAACCCGTTTGGACACATTCCGACATATTTACATACTTTGTTTTTTTAAGTTTTAACCAATTACCTTCCACACGTTTCGTTCTGGTTACGTAACTTTAGATAAAATTGTAAATATTTATTAAGTAGTTGCATTTATTTATACCACATAACAACAACGCGCGTTAATATGGCCTACTGGAAGTGTAGATGGATGGGCTATAAATAGGAGTTCCTGGTTTCGATTCCCAGTTGGACGAAACATTGTAAGTAGTTCTAAAACGACTAACCTAGGATCCTACAGAGATGCTCGAAATTAGGCAACATATCCTAAAAGCTCAGTCAAATCAATTAAGCCATAATCATCATTAAATTTATTATTGTTTGTCCTTGATTTTACATTATTTATCCTTGATTTAGTTTAATCAGCATAGTCTCAATCTCAAGTTTTTTGTAAGTGGATGGGGTCGGTCTAATATATACGACTGATGAGGGATGATTACCCTCGACAGTCGACACAATTATGCCGGTCTGTTGGAACCGGATATTAACAGGTTTATCCCGGAACGCGACACACTTACGTGAGCCACTATGGCGGGTTTTAACACCTTGTGTACGGTGGTCGCTACCCGGGCAGATATAAAATGAATCCTACCACCAGCAAATCTAAGGAATACAAGATCGAACAGTGCTTAGTTAATATATTATCAAATATGAATTAAGAATGTTTGTAGGTAAGATAATAAATTAATACTAATCACCTCGGTATTCTTGTTCAATACCAATTATACGATACCAACTTTGTTCTATTTTATTTGATCGAATAATTTTAATTTTACGGCCCTATAACGACTGTTATGTATATTTCCGTGATGAATCAGTAAAAAGAACCAAACTGTTGTAGATTTAGAACCGGTCCATCATCAAAACTTGTTACTTGCTTACGTCAATCTCTGAATCAAGATTTCAAGATATCCACATACTTTCAACTGAGAACTTTATTTTTAACCAAATAAAATTCTAGTACCTTACAATCCGACTAAATACTAATTGAAGCAATTGATCAATTGTAGTGGTACAATTGTAAGATTTGTATTGTTTTGTTCTATTCCATTCTCGATAGTCAAGACATTTGTATGTATTTTATGATTTAATGATCGATAGACTTCGTAATTTCTAATTACAATCTTAGAACAGAATTAGAATGTACTGTTTTATCCAGATTACTATTTAGTATTGCTACTTATCTTCTGGAAATCAGACATGATATAGCTACATTATTGTTGTTTTTTATACTGTTCGTAGCAATGCTATAAGCTCAATATATCCATCCATTACCGATTCCCAATTTTCAAGAGTCAAAGGTCAGAGACGTGCTTAGAATTCTCTGGCGATTAAAATGATTAAAGGCATAAGTTCATACTTACCGTCATAGTCTTTTTCTTGATCTTGGCCATGAAAATATGATTAAAATGCTATTATCATTATGAACCAATTATGAATTAATCAATTTAACTAGCAACCTCAGTATATTTTTGCTTAGTAACCGTGTTATGGATTTTAATGACTTGCAATTTTCAAAGAAAAAAATAGGCTTTGTTTTTGAATTTTGAAAGTAATAGTTAAATGAAAAGGTATGCCTATGTCAAATTATCTTTTGCTTCTGATGATAATATTATTCAGAATCATTTTTTAATATTCATTGGAGCTGCTGGTGAACATATTAATAAACATATTAATATTAATAAAGAAAATAATTATAAATTGTAGGAGCAGTTATTTATTATAAGTTTGTAGTTAAAATATATTTTTTAAAGATGATCATCAATATTTCCAGGTACCAGAGACTCCAATATGGCTGCTATCTAAGGGTCGTCAGAAAGACGCTCTGCATTCCCTCTGTCGCCTTCGAGGCTGGGCGAAACCCGAAGACGTCCAAGAGGAGTTTGATCAACTTCTTCAATACAATGACGTAATCCAACAATGTGTTATTTGCACCAAAGAAGACAGATTATCCGTAGAAGATTGCGAACACAAAAACGCGAATGTGTTCAGAAGAATCATGTTCAAATTCAAGCATGTGCTATTAGTTAAGGAAACGATGCGACCTTTTACTTTAGTGATGGCATATTTCCTATTCCACACGATGAGTGGATTGCTACCAGTGAGACCGAACATGGTCAATATTTGTAAAGCTTTAGGAATGAAGTACGACTCCAAAACTATTGTGGTAAGTATTTAACAGTTTTTTTTCAAGTTGTTTTTTACACGAAAATGGTAAATTGACGCTTCTGCAACTGATGGTAACTGAATTCAGAAAGAATATTAGTTTACGAGCTATCATCGATCCTCAACAGTCAATACAATTATGCCGGCCTGTCCAATAAAAGCTTTGGTAAACATTATTGGTATCGGGAAGAAAAAGGCCTTGACCAAGTGCTGAATGTAGATGTAAACAAATATAAAGACGCCACGCTTGTAAATTTTTTTACAAACCTCAATATTGTTACCTATGAACGTACAATTCATAAAAATATACACGTGGCAAATATGAATCAATATTATATGTGCAACTGGTTTTTCTTAAAATAGTCGAGGAGGAAAAAAAATTTTGATCGATAACAAATATGCACGATATTATTAAAGTTTTTATATAAAATAAAGAATGAAAACTTTAATATTATAGTAAAGTTTTTAATAAATAAAGTTTTAATAAAGTTTTTATATTAGGCGATACCTCAAGGTCCATTTTCATACATTTTGTTTCACCTTTAATCTGGGTAACTAAACAAGTATTGGCAAGTAAAGAATTTAAATTCACGTCTAGTTAGTGATTAGTTCTCGCAGTTGAAGAAAAACGTAAAATAATTAATAATCATGGATATTTCGGCCTTTAAAATTTAATATGACGAAATTTTAAAGGCAGAAATATCCATGATTATTAATTATTTTTACGTTTTTCTTCAACTGCGAGAACTAATTACTAACTAGACGTGAATTTAAATTCTTTACTAATACTTGTTTAGTTACCCAGATTAAAGGTGAAACAAAATGTATGAAAATGGACCTTGAGGTATCGCCTTAAATAAAAATGTTAATATTATGTCTTGTTATGTTTAATATAATTTTATTATAAGTAATATTTTTAGAAGGTACCAATTCTAACAGGTTTCGTTGGTCATTTCTATTCGTGTAACAACGTAGGTATCTATTGCATTTAAATAACATACTCTCAATAATTTAGAGAAGTGTTACCTACCAAAGTTTGAAGAAATAAAAGGGTTATTAGAAGACCATGTTAAAGATCTGCGATATTTTAACAACTCTATGCGGCTTAAAAATGATTCTAAAATAAATAATCGCTCACAAACGGTAGTAACTTAACATTAGGTCAAATTCTTTAAACCTTGGTCTCTAAAAAACGTGTTATAGTAAATAGAGACCAATATAATTTAAAAGGAGGCGAGATAAAGAGATTATCCATTTTGCATAAATCCTATTATATCTCATTAGACTACTTATTACGTGATTAAAACCTTAATGAATATGGAGGAACCATGTCCGACTTTGCATCTATCATATAATATCAAAAAACAATTTAAGATCTTGTTTTCAAGTATTGTGCAATAGATCGTCGTAATTTTCGTTTTAGCCAGTAAGATCTAATATGAACCTATGGTCAATGAATTGAGAGGAAACCAGTCAGCCCGCCTTTTATTGATTTGCATAATATGTAGTTCCAAAAAAAACATAGAAGGTTATTTTACGAACATTGTGCAATACCATGTGTTATGAACAAAAAGTTATTTATAATGATTGCAATGAAATTAATTACCTCTCTTAATACATGTTTACTATGTTTATTTTTAAGTCTCTAATTGGATGATAAAACCTCAAAGTGTATTAAGAATACCTCACGACGCAATTGAATGTAACGAACATCGTCAATCTTACATTTTATTTTTAAGGTTACTTAATTTCAAAGACATATAAGCCTAGAACTTTTTGCTAAATTCGTTAGAAGGAAGGTTTCATATATATTTCGTACCAGGGTATATAGAGCCAACGCCTAGCAGGTTTTAGGTTTGATTATATATCCTGCAACTTGCAAAAAAGGCCAGCACAATAATTGTAACCAGCGAGGAGTGTAGTCTGTCGTTAATTTATATTTGATCCACACTTTGCTTGTTATTGTTTTAATTTGATCTACAATAACAAAATTACACTACGTAGTCATGTAAAAACAAAGAGAGTTGAATGATCAGTAATGTTAATTGCGTTGTAGAGCGGCGAAATTTTTAGAGACGATAATAACTCAAATCTACCTTTAACTTTAAATTCGCATAATGTTAAATTTTAGTTAATATAATTTAAATTTGTTGAATATGTAATTGGCAAGAAATAAAAGGCTTATTATTATTATTATAATGTACAATTGCCAAAACAAAAAACTCTAATCTATTCTCGTTTCAGGTCCTAGTTGGAGCAGTATTCATACTCATGAGCCTCTTATCAGCAGTAATAGTGAAGACGATAGGAAAGAGGAAGTTAATCCTCGGTTCTCTATTCGCCACTGCTTTATGCAGCCTCGGTCTTAGCATTTACGCGAGAACGAGCATATCACCCGACGTGTTTTCATACGAATCGATCACGTTTACTGAAAAGAAAGAAATACTTCCACTGTTCTTGTTTATGGCACTGGTGTGCTTCACTAGTCTTGGGATACCATGGATACTGCTGTCCGAAGTGTTTCCTTTTAGGTAAGAGGAAATTAGTTTTTTTACATTTAAAGCTATTTTCAATTATGTTAATGGACCATCATTTATTATAGAATATTATATTTATAAGATACCTACTTTATCCTAGAATTGATCGTAATATATATACGAAATTCAATTTGAGACTTGATGTCTATAATTTAATTTACCTTTTATATTATATAATCACAGAATCGAGTTATAGTGTAAGACATATAGATGTCGCTATTTTAAATAAGTGTCGACAAAGAATACCAATTAGAACTTTCAATATTGTAGAAAAAAATGTTTTTTCTGGCCTATATATACAAAAAGTATTTTTGATTTTGTTTAGATGAGCGTAGAAAATATAAGAATGATTACTGCCCAAACTTAAATAATTTAGGTCCCTCGAGCTCATAAGTATACTGAGAAACGCACTAATTTACACATTTTGTTCCAGGAGCCGCGGAGTCGCCACGGGTACTGCAGCTGCCTTTTGTTATACTATTTTATTTCTAGCATCTAAAACGAATTATAATTTAGAAGCTACTTTTCATCTCAGCGGTGTTTTTGCTATTTATGCTACTTTTGCCTTTGTCGGCACGATTTACCTTTACTTTTTCTTGCCTGAAACTGAAAATAAAACTTTGGTGGAAATAGAATCATACTATAAAGGTGAAACAAAGATATTTGCTGACGATTTCTTTATTAACACCTTTAGAAAGAAACAGAGCAAATTAAGCGAAGCGAGCAAACCAATGCTAGTCAAGTAATTTATTGACTATTCACAGGGATGGTAGAGTTATCATCAGTTAGCGATCGTAAAGGCTTGCCGATACGATTATAAGCATATTAATTATCAAAATTAAGACCCAATTGATAATGAATTGTACTTGCAGGAGTTTTCGATCGCTAACTTTGTGAAGACTACTTCCCCGGATGAAAATATGAGATTTTTACTGTACTGTGTACAGAGCACCAAATGTGCTAATAAATGATATTGTACATACTATTCTAAGCTTTAAGTTAACCTTATAAAGGCATAATAATAAACAGGGAAATTACGAATTGTAACATTAGCCAATTACTTGACAAAAATATTTTAAGAAAAGAATTAGGGTTTTCAAATTTTGTTTATGATGTCTATACTTAGGTGTGATTGTAAGGCGTTTTAGTGCCTAACATCATACTGCCAATAAAATTGTGTTCGTAATAATTTACTGTTTATTAGAATAAAATTGTTATAATTTTTGTGAATGTTTTATTTGCACAAGCAATATTCAATAATGAATGAATTTAAAATTGGATAGATACTTAAAAAATACAAATCCAGTAGAGGTATCAAACTATAAATAGGGGTAGTAACAGATGGGTCAGTAACTAGTGTTTTACTTTTTGTTGCCGGTGATTATTTTACTAATAGGGATTAAGTATTATTATTTCTCTGCAGCATTTATTTTACTATTTAGGTATTACTACATTATAGTAACATCGAGTGCATTATTATTATACTGCCACCATGTGAATCCTGTCTCGCTCTTGAGATATTTTTTATACAAATACGGCTAAATGACCCCACTGTATCTGATGGTAAGCCGAGTGGGACCCATATAGAATTTTAATTGTCGAGAAGTTAAACAACTGTCGACACAATTATGCCAGCCTATTTGAACCTTGTATACTCAGGCTGATTTCGGAACGCGACGCACTTATGTAGGTCAATATGGCGGGTTTAAACTCCTTGCGTACAGTAGTCTCTATCCAGGAGGATACAAAATATACCCTACCACCAACAAAACACCAGTACTAGCTATCTAATAGGCTGTATTTATCTGTGTTGGTCTTGAAACCTTTTAGATTATTAGATTGATGAAAAGTCTACCAAATAAAATGTAGTTTGGAAAATTTGCTTAAATTTTTTGATTAGGCGTTAGTGTTGATATCATTATGATTATTAAACTTTATGTAAACTCGTAGTCTCTTGCACATCGGAAAGCACCTAAGATCGTTGGTCCTTACGTTTGATCTCTCTCCGGTCATATCGGATTGCCTTCTCACCAGACTATATGAGTAAAGAAACAGAGAGTGCACCTGTGTATTGCGTACACACTTATGCACTATAACATCTCTTACGTACTTGGCTGATCTTCTTTGAGATCGGCCGTCGAAATTCGATTAGGAAAAATCACATGTAATTAATTTTAAAATAATTACTGAGACATAACAAACGCTTGATGTAGCATAATTATATAATATTCTACACCTATATTCCTAAATTAGACAAAACTGTTATGTTTTAAAATAGGGAATCATATTAGAAAGAAAAATGTAGGAATGCAAAAGGAATTATTTGATTTTATCATCTTTTTAACAACATATTGTCTTGTAAAACCCTGTAGAAGTCTCTTGTTTCTCCTTTCTTCGTAGTAATCCATGAATGAGGTCGATCACAGTTAGGATGGAATTGGTGCTCTGGTGTTAAGACTTTTGATTCCATATCTTTGATATCCTTCCCACTTAATTTTAGTTCTTCAACGCTCAAATAATCATCTTCTTGTATTGGCTTCTCTGTTGTACTGATTACAACTATATCCGTTGTTCGATCTTCACCAGGATCGCATAAATCTAGTCCAAAATCTGCAAAATACAGACATTAAAATTAAACCGTACCTCGGTAATGACAATTAATTATAATTGCAAAGATCTAAATCCTATCCTAAAAGTTGTAGATCCTTGTACTAGACATATTTGTTTACAGCATGGCTTGGCTCGACCAGGGGTCCAGTGTATCGCAGAAACCAACATGAAGTGACAGCTTGTAACTGCCTTTCATAAGGTTTTCTAAGACACGAAAATCCTTCCTTCACTGATTCATGCTTTAAACCTAAGTTTAGACGACCTTGTTCTTGCGGCAATATATTTTACAAGAGATATATATTCCTGGGACTATTTCAATAATTCTAAATACAGGCGCATGCCCAACAAACATAATAATTTCAACTGCTAAAAGTTCTTTTGCTAAACTAAACCTCACTAAAGGCTGATAGCGCATTCATGACTCCTCTGATATGTAAGTGTCTAAAGGTACTGGAGACTGGTTAATAAGACGTTTCTTCTGACGTCAGAAAACCGGAGAAGAGAAGTTCAATACGTCTAGGGCCGGCCTTAGGTACCCAGGCACCATGGCCAAAATTGATGTACGCCCCTTTATTCTCTTAACGGGTAATATCGAAAATTCTTGAAAACGCTCTAAAATCCCCGGATGCTGAAAGCTAATAACGTATTTTTCTTGTTTAACATCTGGCTGAAACAATGTTAAGAAATTGATGATGTGAAGCTATATGTTATGTTTGTATGCCTGTACTACTATTACGTATACTACTTTTCAGAAGTCAAACAAGATATTATTAAAAATTTTGTCTCATAATTTTCTGTACGTACTTTTTGATTCTTCAAGGTTACCTATTTAAATAATAAAAAATAATAAACGAAAAAAAATTTGCAATATATTATATGAAATAGTTTATTCCACAAAATTTGGGCGCATTTATATTACCTATTATTATAAATTCTAAATTTATCCAAATCTCATTCTCCTTGGAGTAGTTTCCCATGTGAAAGGCCTCTCGCAATTATTCGCTTTACATAATATTGTAAACTGCGGAATACCGCCTACCACCTTCTTGAAGAAGGTTTTAGTTAAATATAAAGACTTTTGAGAAAGTCCTTTCTTCTTTGGAATTAACGATATAATCGTAGGAATTCTCTTCGTTGTTTTTATTACATTTTTTTTAATTACAGTAGTTGCAGGAACAGACAAAGTTGACGTTTCTTCTACATCTAGATGTTTCTTTGTTATTTTAACAGACGTCCGTGGTTTGCTTGTTAGCATCTTTCCTTCTTTACTAGATAATTTTGATACTGTTGTAGTTTCTGAAGACATTTTAGTTATATCTGATTCAAAGTTCATCAATCGTTTTGAAACGTCGATAACGGGTTCCGTAGTTGTCTCCCACGTTTCAGGTCTATTACAACACACAGTAGCTTCTGCAGACTTAGTTTTGACAAACTCAGTGGTTGATGAATGTGTGCTTTCCATATTAGTAGATCCTGAAATATTAGATTCTGTATACGTTGTAGGAATAATTTCATTTATATTAGTGGTATTTGATTTTGTATGTATTGTTCTAATAATTTCACTCGTAATAGTATCTGTATGTTGTAGGATCATTTTAGTAGAACCACCAGTAACTGTAGTGTTCGGGATAATCTTAGACGCAATGGAAGGTTTTGTAATATTGCTGTCGGTACTAGATAGTTTAATTGTTTCTACAACGATAGGTCTTTCTAAAATAGTGGATTCTGGGACCAAATCTACATCAATATACTTCACTTCTTCCGTCGTAGTTTCCCAAGTTTTGGGTCTATGACAACATATAGTATCCCTTTCTTTTTGTACTTGTGTAGTTGTTGGAAGTTTTTGAATGATTAAATCGGACGTTGATGCTTTAGAAGTTATAACCTGAGAACTAGTTTTAGTAGTTGCTTTCATTTTTGACCCAGTTTTAAACGCTTTAGTCGTTAGTTCTGGCGTAGCCATTTGTTTTGTTATAGTGATAAGAGATGACTTTCTTTGAGTGGTTGTTAACGTAATCTTTGATAATATGATTAGAGTTGGAATAGCCTTTGATACTGTGGTAAGGTCTGCTATTTTAGTTTCCAAATCTGCATTACCAGTAAATCCATTTGGTTTTTCTATTAGTGATGGATCCAAACTTGGCCACGTACAATACAGTATATAGGTTTCGCTGTACCCTGGAAATATTTATCAACTACTGAACTGTTATAAGGCGCCCGTAGTTTCGCATACACTTTATCTATAACTTGCTTCGTGTAATATGTCTATCTCCTTCAAATATAAATTTTATGGCGTAGTTATCATACATTTTAATTTTACTTTTAACTTTTCTTTAAACAGTTCGCAAATTGCCTATTACTATTTAAAAACACTTTGTTACATACAAATAGTAGATAGAATACATAGGTAAAAGAATAAGTACATGTAATCTCTGAATGAAGACAACATTGTAAATAAACACTTTACAAGAAGCAATTTTCTTACACGTGACTCTTCGGCAATCGGAGTAAAACCAGAAGAATAGTTTATAATCATTTATTTAAATTAATATCTTCAGCAACCGATATCTTGTTGTGTTCCCATACAGGGCGTATCGATTTTCGTCGTGTATTCTGTAATAACAGATAAAACATTAAGGGCCTGTTTCACAGCTTCTCATCAAATGTATAAAACGACCAAATACAAAAGTCACACCCTAATACTCCTAAATAAATGGTAATAAAATGAATACTATCTACATTAGGTATTTAACACAGTAATTGTCAAATAAAATGCAGTTAAATCTTGTGAAATAGGCCCTAGTTTAAATAAAAGTTTTATCTGTGAGTTAGTTTTAGTACTATGCAATATTCTGTGGTTTTACTCCGATGAAAGTCTCTTTGGTTTTGGTATACAAAATTAGAGATGTTACAAACGTTTATATTATATTGATTATTAATTTATTAAGACATTTCTATTATTACAAACTTAACTAATAGTGATGGAAACAGAAAAAACAAAATCGTGATTAAAGGTATTTCTTTTTAAACGAAAGTTATTTAATAACTGTAATTCTTTCATATTATAATACAAAGTCCCCTGTCGCGTCTGTCTGAACGCGCTTAACTCAAAAACCGAACAAATTTCAATGAAATTAAATTTGGCGTTAAGTATGAGATTTAGGAAGGACCCGGGAAAATATAAAGCGGGACTTTTATTCTAGAAATACTCTTTCACGACCAAAGTCGCGACCTTTCCTTTAATAAAATTGTTTGCAACTGGTTATAACTTGATCTGTTTATAGTATTAAATATAAAGCTGGCATAGTCTCCTAAGAGACTCAAAGCCTTTAAACATATAAAGAAACAAATATCATACTTATGTCTATTTATGTCGATAAAGAGAATTTTAATATTATGATCTTGTTTAACCACCTACAAAATATTCTCTAGAGTTCATGCTTTTAAATATTGATGTTATTCGTTTACATTTAGGAACATTTTATATTAATAATATTATAAATAAGTAAACTTAGTAACACTACCATCACCCAATAACTCATACATTAAAAATATATTAATCTCATTTCTAGAAAAGTATACTACGTTTAATAAGCTTTAAATATATCAGTCAAGTAAGCAGCGATGGCCTAGTTGGGTGTAGAACGGACTGCCGAGACGAAAATCCGCAGGTTCAAATCCCAAGGGCACACACCTCTGACTTTTCTAAAATTATATGCGTATTCTTTGTGAATTATTGCTTGCTTTAACGATAAAAGAAAACATAGTGAGAAAACTTGCAAATCTGAGATGTTCTCTATAGGAATTTTGAAGGTATGTGAAGTTGACCAATCCGCACTAGGCCAGCGTGGTGGACTAAGGCCTAACCCCTATCCGTAGTAGAGGAGGCCCGTGCCCAGCAGTGAGACAGTATATAATACAGGGCTGATATTATTATTATATCAGAAAATACATACTCGTTCCATAGTCGCAGTTGTATTCGTACATATCGCACTGGTCGAGGAATCTTCTCCTGCTACAGCCATCGGGAGTCGAACCGCACACCACACGGTTGTCATGGATACAGACAGACGCCATGTTGCAGTAGTTTATTGGCTGTAATATAAACAGTTATATCTTCTAAATCTGTTTGTTTGGTAAATAGTATTATAAAGTAGTTTATAGTTTTCGAAAGTATTTTCAATAAAAACGGCAACATATCACACTTATGAAGATGGGGTAGGAAGAGGTGCACTCACTTCCACCAAGTGTGATCTATCCCATTATGTGATAAGAGGCAAGGATATCGGACATACATCCCACATCCAATATAATACTAAGGAGAAATCCCAGCATCACCGCCTGGCCCGGTAATCAAACCTCGGACTTCAGAGTGGTGTACTACACACGCAACACGCTATACATCCACGCCACCGAGGTAAAAGCATTCAAATACAAGTCAATTCATATCACTAATCATTATTTAACTATTACCACAACTATTCGATGGATCATCAATTAAATTGGTTTAGTGTTGCTTATATTTGCTACTACAGACTCTTTCATTTATTTTAGACTGTGCCCCGGTCTTTGTATTTACTAAATGTTACACAATACATTCACTACCGCTAGGTCCTGGGGAAAGGAAGATCTTAGAATCAAGAGTTCATTTACATGTAAATTAAATCAACTAGTCTTAACTGAATTAGGTACACCATCGAAACGTGAAAAATTTTATTCAGTAAATTAAAAAAAATTAGGCCAGTACTTAATTTAGATTAGCGCTTTCCATACTTTGTGTCGCGATCCACTAGTGCGTGTGAGAGAATTTGGGTGGCCCAAGGAAAAAGTATAAGAGTATTTCTCAAAATAAATGTACCGTAACGAAATAGTTTTTATGATATATTATTTCAATTTCTGTATCATTTTTTTTGTTAATCTCCAAGTTTTAATTCGATATTGTGTTTGGTAGAACGAATACATTAAAAAAAAAAGATGTGACATAAAATTTCATAAGAAAACTTTCTAAAAACTATTTCGTTATGTACATTTATTTTGAAAAATACTAATACATCAACCGATCAGGTCAACTGCCGAACGGTCTCGAAAACGAATTAAATATTACATCATTACAGGTCTGAGATGAGTCCAGAATTTGAAAATTTTGTTTAGGTGGGTCACGGCCTTTTCAATGTAATAACCACTGGTTTAGGAAATCATTTAGGTACATGAAATATGTGAATACTTTTTATGTATCCTATTGCTATTTCATATTTTAGTATAATGTATATTAACAGACCTGTTCCACAAAATGTTATTAATTATGTTAATATACACGTTTTTAAAAAGGCCGGTATGAGGTTCCAGACTTTAATTTTTTTTTAAAAATTCACCAATATTATTATTAGTAACCATTTCTTTACATGTAGAAGATAATCTCTTGAATATTTGCACAAATAAAATAGTCATTACAATTCTGATAAATTTGAACATAATTGTGAACATATCTCTTAAACCTAATCGAAGAGGACGCCACGGACCATACCTGGCGCAAAGGTACCCATAACGCTAGCCACATTACCACGCTGTATACAATGACATATCTGTTGCACTAGATGCGATTCAATGCGGAAATCCTCAAATCTCTTGAATTCTTCTATCGATTCTTAAATCGTTCAATAGAAAGCTACTCTACCGAGTAACAAGACCTTATTTAAATTTGATTTCTTTTATTCTGAGAAAAAACTGGTTTGCTAGCAGAGTCGTGAGCCAAATTTGTTTCTATAAATCAACTGATACCCTCAGAGCAAACGAGTTATGAACAGAAACCTCATTAAGGCATATGCAATGGGGAATTACCTCAGATAAAATGTTCAATTTTCAAGACTACAAGCAACCCAATATTATGAACCAAGTGTATTACTCCAGTAGAACTGTATATAGATTACTGTGTTTTTAAATTAAAGATTTTCCCAGAGGTTTTTTTTAATTTATAATTTTTTGGAAATCATAATATTTTATTTTATCTTACTGATATTACAAATGCAATTGTTTGTGCAAATGTTTGGACGTTTGTTAGAAGTAAACATAGAAACAGCGGAACGGATTTGTTATTTGGCTATTTATGTAATTCACACTGTTAACGTAATGTTTTTTTTAAATAGATGGCGCTCACTGGTTTCGCATTTACGGGAATTGTAGAAGGAAAGCCTATTTACTCGAGCAAAGCCATGAGCCATACCAAATCTAGAATATAAAAATATCAAACAGTTACATTCGTCCAACGATTCCTAGCTCCCATCGCAAAAGCCTCAGGAATCTTGTGAGTCACTTATTACCATGACCCACTTGCCTGCTGGTTTGCTATAAGAAAACATCTAAGAGCTGAATTTTTTTTAAGAAATATTATTTTATGCGCACTTGTGTAGTCAGGAAAGATACTTATTATAAAACCTGATTGTTTAGAAACCACGCACTTATTTAAAAGCTTTTTTACCGTAGCAGATACGGATTAAGAATAAGCATTTGAGATTTAAAAAAATACTATTTTCTTATATATCAATAATATCATAATGGGGTGGCATGCTTGGAGGTTGGGACAGTGGGCGTAGTTTAACCATGTTAATAAAAAATCGTATTTTATTTATGCGTCACCCATTTTTTTTTGCATAGACTATTAAAAAGGCAGATGAATTATCTAACTTTGGTTGCGTCGACATTAGCAAGCATTCGGAATTTAAGAAAAGTAGATCGTCATTTCGGCTTCTAAATACCTCACTAACTTTTTGAAGTGCAACTGGAAGCTGTCATTTGACTTTGTTATTCCGTAAACCTCTTTTTAATATGCTATATAATTAATCGAAAGAAAGGTCATATGATTATCTTCCTGAGTCCGCGCATGTACAGCAAGCAACTTAAAATATGTAGCAAAATCAAAAGTTAGTGTTCCGTATCTATCACAATTCGTTTGTTACCAGGTGTGTGAGCGATGAAATATAATGTGTTTAAGGATAAATTGATAAAAATCTTTACTTTATTCCCATCTACATATTATAAAATTGTGAACAAAATTTTAGATTCTGAAAACATCCATTTAAGCTGGAGTACTGATAAGATGATTCTATTTTTTTTTTAACCTTACCTCGAAATCAGCTCTAGTCAGGCGCTGTCATTCGCGGGTTTTATTCTTTATACACTGATCGCTAAAGTGACTCCACTTTTTACTCGCGCATAACTTATAACACGTGATTTCGCTTCATCACGTGTCGACAGGTTTTGGAGGTTATTGTCTCATAGGCCTTGTTCTAATGCCACGAGTTGTCCGCTGGCATATTGTAGATACTGACAGGAGGTACGATATAATGGCATATAAATCTAAATGATTTCTACAAAAATCTATTTTAAAATATTGGCCAGAAGCCGAGCATGTTAGACATGTGTTGTTAAGCGGTGCTTATAACCAAACTGAGCAAATAAAAATGTTCCTGAAGCTAACTCACCGCTCAAGGACCTTCGTTTAAATATTTGGACTCTAACATAGTACGAGGCTTTAGGTTATTACATCCATCGCCTCCCATTTCTAAACTTACCCAAGGTCACAACAGCATACGTAAAAATATGTTTGTTTCTATGGCGGTGTTATTAGCGTGGTTTGAAGCGTGACTATATGTGGCGTAATACTCTTGTTAGATCTAATGTAAATAAATCTATCAAATTTAAAGCACATAATCGCTTCAAAAACATTGAGCCGGAATGATTTCCTGTTGTTTTGTATATTAATTTCAAATAATTATATGCCATTTTACATTATATGCGAATTTTTAATCGACGATTATAATTAAATAAAATTATTAGTTCCCACCATCTTCCTTCCCGTGTCCGCCCTTATTGAAAACATTTTGATGTTTTGTCAGCTACCTAATAACTAATTGATAACTTTCTATGGTAATAAAGTATATGTACAATCAGGCTCAAATAAATTTATACACGGATAACGACAAAATGATTTACCAATTAATACAGAATGGCTTACGGTGCGTTCATTTGTGCCTGAATGTACACATTATGAATAAAAATATTTACGTATGTGAGATGTTGTGTACTCCAATGGCACGAGGATAAAACTAGAAAAAACATATCATGTTAACCATATTAGTGTCAATTAGCTATGAATTTTGAGTTATATATAATATATGAAATTCCATATTGTCCTATATCACATTAAGCA
Organism: Manduca sexta; assembly: GCF_014839805.1. Lineage (NCBI taxonomy): Eukaryota > Metazoa > Arthropoda > Insecta > Lepidoptera > Sphingidae > Manduca > Manduca sexta. The sequence goes on from NC_051120.1 coordinate 35,888, forward strand.
CAAACTTCACACTCTAAATCATTATATTATATTCTTCACCCAAGTTTTGGCCAACAACTAGACATGGAAGCCTCATGGCTAAAAAGATGTCACTGAATTACTTACATTTACAAAATGATTTAAATCAAATAAAAGTTAAAATAAATTGATGACATAATTCATGCCATATTAGATATTTTCAACTTACTAAACTATTCCCTGAAATATAATAGACTAGTATTTTAAACATACCTACGAAAAATAATAGAATCATCTCGAATATTTGATTTTGACTTTATTTCGAAGCAATTTCCAGCGTCATAAATATTACCGATAACATTTTATGACAAAATTGAAACACAGTTGCAACCATACATATTGTAAAACCAATATTTCCATAATAAATAATACATTATTATGCGTACATTCGAATATATTATGACGTAAAACATTAAATTGGTGTTAAATTTTTTTACAAAGAACCCTTGTTAGTAATACTTAACCCGTAATTAGAGTAAATAAGTGGTATAAATAAAATCCAGTTAGAATTTAAATAATATTAGCAAGACGTGAATTAAAGTAATGTCAATGTGAAATCTAAATAATGTAACATTGTACACGTGTAATGTACACGATCCCCTAGGCATACGCCACATTCATATTAGTGGTTTTTGGAGGCGGTTTATTTTTGCTTTTTGGCTTAGCTGGAAATAAACTGTCTTGATGGCGTAATTGTGCTGCGCACGCATGATGTAAATGTGTGCGTGTGTGTGTGAGAAGTAGACTCAACAAAACATAACTAAAAAATTCACAGAAAAGCAAAATTCGCAATTTCGTTTACGACATACTTATTCCAGTTATTTTTGTATAAAAACCGAATTACTAAACGAAATTTTAAAATAAATCTGCAGGGCTAATATGAAACTATATTCTTTAAAAGTTAATAAATGACTGTGTTTTGAAGTAACACACATTGGGAAAATTATTAAAGAAACAGATAAAATTGAGAATCTCTTCCTTTTTTTTAAATCAGTTAACAATGTCCCCCGCCATATCTATCGGTCTGTATGTCTGTCCGTATGTCTAACATAAAAACTAGTGATATGATTTTTAAGAAATTTGGTATGGGGATAGTTTGAGATCCTGGGAAGGATATAGGTTATTTTTTATCCCGGGAAAATATATGGCCTAACCGTTATCCCAGATAAACTATTACGCGAGCGAAGGCGCGAGAAAAATTAAGTAATTATATATACTGAAACAATTAAATTCTCACGGGCTCGGATTTGTACAATTTGATGCGCATAAAAACAAAAATAAAAAAAACTAAAATATTATGATTTATTGCATTGAATCCGTTTAATTTAATAGTCAGGCTAAAGAAGTTGATATTATCCTTTGTAACAAAATATTATAATAATTTAAATGGTCGTAGCATAACACCATTCAGTTTACTTTGTAAAATAATTTGCTGTTGTAAATATTTTACTATTTGCAATAATAGGTAATAATAAGAAAATAAACATTTACAAGAATGTTAGCAATGTCGATGTCATTGAATATTTATACATTGTGCTCAATTTATCGATAGAAATCACATCATGGGAGGGTAAAAGCATGGGGAAATGTTTGTTCTCTAGTGGTGCTTCCTCGGTTCAAGATAACATAAGGTTAAATATTACAAATTTATATCGTCAATTAAAAATAATGATATTTATATAACCACCAATATGCGTGTAATGTATATCAACATAATAATTCTATCTATTATCTCGATATAACTATAACAGTACATACGAATTATAACAAAGTTAAAAATGTAAGTTTTAAATGTGTTACATTACGCATGATTTATGAATAAAATATAACCCAACTATAATTAGGTTTGGTAAATGAGTATTTCTCAAAATAAATGTACGTAACGAAATACTTTTTACGACATATTGTTTCGATGTTATTGGTCGCGTCTTTTATTGTTTGACATAATACATTAATTCTATACATTATTTAATAAATAAAAAATATATCATAATAATTATTTCGTTACATACGTTTATTTTGAGGAATACTCACGATTTTAATCAGTAACACATTGATGCATAAAAAAATATATTTTTGTGATTTTCGTTAGATAAGTAAAATAACTGGAAAACTTTTAGGCTTCTCCTTCTTCTCTGATGTGTATGTTTGGTGGCAAAAGGTTATAATTATTAATGACTTTTAAAACCACCAACCATAGTAACTTCATGTTATCTCCCGTCTCGTCCGTAATCCCAAAGAGACGGATTCGCCCAGGAATACGAAATAGGTCCCCCTGATTATACGCTGTAACCATTTCTGATAGTAAAAAATGTATAAAATATTTAGCTATTTATTTTATTTAATGGTTCTCGGATTTATATATAAAAAACAAAGTATTACGCTATTGTTTCAAAAACTCCCAGGGAAATCCGTATCAAGCAATTTAAGTATTAATTGAATATTCATTTGCATAAATTATGCTTACTATTTAATTCAGCCGGGTTTTATTTACGGTTTTCTGAAACATGTTGAACACCTTATGTTGAAATGAATTTACAAAGTAACACTAAGCCTTACGCGTTTCAAATATTATCGCATTCAAAAGACTTTTGGTCGTTTACGACGCGCGCCTTCTCCGCTGAAGGAAATGGCTCTTATATCGTTAAATATAATAAAATAGTGGTGTTTTAATTAATAATAAATAAATTATATGGCATTTGTTTAGATAAATTTTAATTTAATTTAATTCAAAGATAATTGTGCATAATTAAATAATAAAAATACTACAATGGTGAATAAACTTAAGATTCAAGATGTGGCTCCAGCGGCAAATCGAGTGAGATCGATAGGAGCGCAAGTAAGGAAATATTTTGTTATGTTTAAGTTGTTAATGATTCTCGATAACTTGGATTACTTTTTATAACAGATTATAGATTCATTATATAACTACCCATGAATGGTGAAATATTTATAATAAGAAATTAAGTATCGATAAATTACTTTTGAGAACCCCAAGGCATCGAGATATAAGAACAAATAATCGTTTACTTGATGTCAATGTAGTCAATTTATGTTCATCCACTTGTATAGCAAAACTCAGACCTGTAATGAATATTTTGTTATGCATATTCATGCTTAAAAATTGACACGCGATACCAACAGAACTTATTCAAAAATAATAAGCATCACCACGTCAGTTTGTTGCATACAACAGATTTTACTCTCAAATTCCGTATAATAATATTATTAAATGTGAGAAAGTTAATTTTTAGTGTGATGCTACAACCCAAATATCTATCTACTATAGATATTTATGTTAATGTTATCAGAAACTGGTTTTACAAGGCTTTTTCCGAAATAACAAGTCCTCCAAATGCCGTGATGGTTCCTTATGTTGCTTGCTTGCTCATAACCATGGGCAAAAAACATTATATATAAATGATTAAATGCTTGAAGTCCTTAAATATCTGTTGTAAATATGGTATATGTTCTTAGTAATTAAATAAAGTTAGTAAAAAGATGTTATTGACACGAGTGTTTATTTCGGACTAAAAGGGAAGTAACTATGGCAAACAAAATACAATTAGTTCTAAAAATAGAACATATAAAAATAATAAGTCACGACGAAGGTTACAATCTCCAACAGCCGCCCTTAATCGCAGTTGTGACAGAAACAAAACAAATAAAATAATTAAGTTTCTAAACCTAAGTTAACTACACATCGTTTGTGTGCTAGAGGTCCGAGGGCCTTCGTTAGTACATCAGCAGGCATATCGTTACTTTTATATATTCTAACTTAACAATATTATTAGATACCTTTTCCCTAATAAAGTGAAACCTAGTATCTATATGCTTCGTCCTGCTGTGGTGTACAGGATTTCGAACAAGATTAATGGCACTTTGGCTGTCAGAAGCTAAGTTAACTGAACAAAGTATACCTGTTATCTCGTATATAAACCGACGTAAGTAACACGCTTCCTTCGTGGCAGACGCTAATGCCATATATTCTGACTCGGCCGAACTTAACGCAACAGTAGGTTGCTTCTTGGATTCCCATGATACTGGACCTCCACTTAACTTGTAAACATAACCGGTGTATGACCTTCTGTCGATTGGACAGTTTGCCCAGTCTGCGTCACAAAACCCTTTAAAGGTTCTCTATTCTTCCTGTAAACCAATGAATAGTTTAGGGTACCTTTTAGGTATTGCAGAATCCTTTTAGCAGCATTCCAGTGTTCTTTAGTAAAACACGTATTAAATTGACTTAAATAGCTCGTGGCGTAAGCGATGTCTGGTCGTGTGTTTACCGCTAGATACATGAGGCATCCTATTAAGTTTTGATAAGGATAAGACTCACCGACTTGACCATCCATTCTTTTTCATATTCTTTTTAATTAATGGAGTATCCACGGCCTTACAATCCTTCATATTAAATTTTTCTAATATAGAAAGAATATAATTTCGCTGGTTCAACCTTATACTCTCGGAATCACTTTCAACTTGTAGTCCCAAATAACATTTCAATATTCCGAGATCTTTTAATGAAAAATATTTCGACAAATCATTCTTGACAGTGTCAAATGTCAAATCAGAATTAAAGAAGACTATTATGTCATCAACAAAGATTCCTAATATTACAAGTTCTTTACCAAAAAGTTTAGTATACACACAAGGTTCGGAAGGAGTTCCTATGAAACCTATTTTAGAAAGCGTTTCATTTAACTTTTATTCCAAGCTCGCGGTGCCTGTTTAAGACCGTAAAGAGATTTCTTCAATAAACAAACTTTGTTTTCTTTACCCTTTTGAATAAAACCAAGAGGTTGCTCCATGAAAACTTCTTCTTCTAAATCTCCGTTAAGGAAAGCTGTATCGACATCTAAGTGCTTCATTCTCAACTTCATATCTGCAGCTATCGCAAACAACGTGCGGAGGGAAGAATGACGAATCACTGGTGCGAACGTCTCCTTGTAGTCTACACTTTCAACTTGATGAAAACCTTTGACGACGAGTCTCGCTTTATACTTGGTAATATTACCATAAGCATCCCTTTAATTTTGTAAATCCATTTACATGGTATAACCTTTTGTTAGGTCTATCTACTAAATTCCATGTATGGAGTTTCCTTAAGGAACTATACTCATCAACCATAGCATGTTGCCACTTATCAGCATCATCGGCATGAGTAGCTTCGTAATATGTCGTAGGTTCATTAGAATCTACCATTGACGTATTGTGAGCTTTATAAAAATTTGTTGCTTTTCTGTCTCTGGAAGGGTATCTGCGCTCAGGGTGCGATTTCTTCCTGTGACACGAAGGTATATGGACTAGAGCTCTACAACCAAATACTTTTAGATGGCTAAGATCACCTTTTCGTCCATACCATTTGTCATAAGGAATTTGTCCACCTAAGGCTCGATGAGGAGACCTATTCTTAAGGTAAATGGCAACTTGGAATGCATCTTCCCAGAATGCTTTCGGTAGTGAACTTTCAGCTAGCAACGTTCTTGCCTTTTCTGTAACCGAACGATGGGTGCGTTCCGCTACTCCAACTTGCTGAGGACTATAAGGCGTCGTTGTTTGATGTTCTATACCTTTTGAAGCAAGATAATCAACAAACTCTTTATTCACGAACTCCTTACCTCCATCAGTCCTAATTGCTTTAATTGTTTTATCTAACTGATTTTCAACAAAACATTGAAACACACAAAATATATCTTTGACTTCTGTTTTAGAAGAAATAAAATAAGCAAACACTTTTCGCGTATAATCGTCTACTATTGTCAACATATATCTATTTCCTTGAAAAGAAGTTGTAGACACCGGTCCCATCAAATCCATATGGATCAGTTCCAAAGGGAAAGTAGCCCTATTAAACGCTAACCTTTTGAAAGGTTTTCTTGCTTGTTTACCTTCCACGCAAGCGATACAACTAGTTTTATCTACTCCTGTATACTTTATACCTACCTTGTGATTTTTCAGTTGGTTCATGCCTATACGACACAAATGTCCTAACCTCTTATGCCATATTTGATAACTATCCTGACAACCAGAGTGCACATCTTGTGTCAAAAATTATCCGCCACATTCTCGGAAACATTTACAGTTCCATCTAAAACGTACAGTCCACCACAGGGCGAGGCATGAGCAACAGATTCACCTGTAAAATTAAAAGTATCAGATTTATAAAAGTTACATCCATTTTTATCAAAAACACAAATAAAACCCTTTTCAACAGTTTTATATACAGATAACAAACTAGCTTTCAAATCTGGTATATAAGCAACATCACTAATATTGTTGACCACGTTCTCGGGCGTGTTTATTGAAATATTTCCAATTCCGCAGCACTTAATCTGTTCTCCATTTGCGACAGTAACAGTACCTTGATTCTGTATCGAGATATTCTGAAACCAGTCCCGTCTAGAAGTCATGTGTCTAGTACAACCTGAATCTACATAAATTATGTCCTTTCTTGGGTTTCCAGAAGTATTAAGACTTGTAAATATCGTATCATTGGTATTTACCGCATTGCCTTTCTCCTTCTTGTTTCTCTGTGGACAGTCTGGTCTCTTATGTCCAGGTGTCTTGCACTCATAACAAACTATATTCTTCTTCATTGACTTAGGCTTCTTCTTCGCATGAAAGACAGAGTCTAATGATGTAGCCACATCTTTGGACATTTCATTAAGCAGTTTTGTTTTCACCAACTCTGTAGTCACGTCTACATTGCAATTTTCTAAAGCCATAATGAGAGGTTCATACCTTGGAGTTAGACCTCCCAAAAGTATTGCAGCAATAGACTTGTCCTCTATGACTACATCAATATCCGCAAGATCCTGTGCGGTTGACATAACTGCGTTAATATATAGTTCAATATTTTTGAACTCTGATAGACTCAACCTGTACAGTCTACGCTCCAAAAATAATCTTCGTCCTATTCCCTTATCTTCAAAGGCTTTTTGCAAACAAGTCCATGCCTCAGATGCAGTTTTCGCACATCTTATATGGGTTATCGCTGCACCTTCTACTGATAAGCATATCTTTGCTAATGCCTTTGCGTCTTTGCGTACCTTTGTAGAGGCAGGGGTTGTGTCTCCATCTGGGTATCCACCGATTGTTTCCCACAGATCCTCATGCATAAGGTAATTGCGCATCTTAAATTTCCATGTAGGATATCCATCTTTATTCCTCAAACATGAAAATGTAAAAGATGAGCTCGACGACGGGGAATTTTTCACACTCGAAACATCTCCAGATTCATGTGACATTTTCAGACTATTACTATTTCCTAGTCACACAAAAATATATTCAACTTTATTTTACCAAAAATGTGAAAAACTAAGAACTAAGCGTTCGTGCTGATAACGTGTTGTAAATATGGTATATGTTCTTAGTAATTAAATAAAGTTAGTAAAAAGATGTTATTGACACGAGTGTTTATTTCGGACTAAAAGGGAAGTAACTATGGCAAACAAAATACAATTAGTTCTAAAAATAGAACATATAAAAAATAATAAGTCACGACGAAGGTTACAATCTCCAACAATATCTATCGTTAATAGTTTACTCATATTATTCATAAAGGATTTAAAATTTACAAAAGATTAGTATATAACCTCCTTGGTTTCTAATTGTTTCTTCTGAGGCCAAGCAACACTCGGCTCAACCTCGTTTTGACTCTAACACCATTTTTTAAAATCGCGTTTCGCTACTACCACTCGGGGGATGAGTGGAACGGTTATGTTGGCCCAATGTCTGACGAGTGTTGCGTCAGATACTTGCTGAGTGGACGAATAGTCATGAAAGCAAATGATAAACAGCTTATTCGGGTGTCTTAGTTATTCATTTATAAACACGTTATTCGCTACTAGTATTATAAGGCTAGGATATTATAGCTTGTTTAAACAAGGACATTCAAACCTCAGAAATTATAATTCTTTCAATCAATCTTACGATTGTATTCTTCTGCGAATACCTGTTTACATTGACATTTCTACTTATACTCATATATGCAATACTAAACCATTTTTGACACTAACTGGTATTGGCTAAAAATTACGTATAAGGTACATCAACACTTTCTAATTCTGATATAACCTAACTAGTATTTTCAAGATAAGTTTCTAAGATCAACAGAAGGCACCGTATTTGTTTTGAAAAGTTAGTAGTAATTTTGAGCTAAATGAAGCCAGTTTGGTTAAAGTCAAATTGTAAACTCTACACTAAAGATTTGTGATTGAAAAGTAGTAAGTAGGTGGAGCGATTACTGTACTAAAGCCCGTATTAACAGATGCAACTCAATGTCGCTCTCAAGTGCGCTATCAGCTAAGGCCTGCCTAATTACAGTCGCCATCTTAAGATTGTCACTCTTTAATAAACAAATATCAACAACTTCTCAAATGATATCTTAAGTTACAGCATATCATGGATATTGTCTGAGAGGTTTTGTTTATTTGACAACGGCGACACAGCTGAAAACCAGCTCTTAAATGACAAGTTAAGGTTTATTAAAGAGTACAATACACTAAATGTCTACTTGAGATCGTACTCAAAGATGAATTTCATTTATTAATATAGCCCTAATTATAGATAATCCCGCATTTTTTCATATTAAAGACACTGATAACGAGAGTTAATAATCGCGCCTTGTTTATCAGGGAATACCCCTGGGGGGTGAATGTAACAGTTTGTTGGTTTCACCGGTCTTACTGCCCAATGTTGACACTCGAAAAGCATCTCAGTCATCAATTTTGTTTTTGTTGATCAGCGAGAACCATCCTCAGGAATAAGTTACTAATTGATATAGCAACAACCTAATATTGGAATTCTGTTAAATCAATACTTTATGGCCCCGGATGGTATTGCAAAAACTACGTGCTTCCTCACGATAAAAATAGGTACTACGTTAATTTTTTATTGTCGTTTTTTACGAAGTCAGTTAATGGAACCGTGACTATGACTCTTTAGATATCTTTAGGTACATATAATAAATTTGTAACAGGTCGATATCTGTACATTAAAAGATATTGACGAAAAACTAATGTGGGGTTCTTCATTAGAGCAAGAGAAGCCAAAAGAACAGTTTTTAGATTTTTTGCCTGTCTATGTTTGTACACGCATCATACAAAAACTACTGCATAGAATTGAATGTAGTTTACCGATGGATTGCTAAAGGCCTAGCTTAAAACGTAGGCTTCGTTTTATCCCGAGAAAATATAAAACGAGACATTTATCCAGAAAAAGCTTTTCACGCGGGCGGATCCGCGAGCAGAAGTAAGTCAGATATTCCCGTGGTATGTAGATTATTCGAGGTTAACACCTTCGCACCTTTACACCTATTAACCTGAAGAGGTAAACACATGTAAAACGCTAGAGCATTGCACCTGTGTTTAGATTTTCAGTTTCAAGTTGTAACTCTCTTAGACTACTAATATGCCGTATTAGGCGGGCTCCTTACTTTACGAACTATAATCTACAATGTATTATTTTCTATTATTATTAATTTAGTCCATCTTGCATGCCCCTGCATGAGGGGACTTTGTCTCGACCGTTGACACACAGTAAGTGTGTATACCTCATGGTTGCTAATTCACATTGGGGCCTATGAAGTCTCTCTCGCGAACTTTTCTGGCCTTCTCCCCTCCTTCCATTCTAAGAGGGTTCCTTTTCCTTCCCCAATACTTCCTTCTCCAGATATCTCGTTCCAACTTTCCTCCAGGGTCCCTGCAGTCATTAAGCCAGGGGATTGCAGTATCTCATTTGTAGGATTCCCACAGTGTTGACTGTGGGGTGCGATACAAAAAATCGCCGTTTTGACTCAGGACCGAATCTAAAACCTCGCGGTTCAGTACACTGTCATTAAGGAATAAGGCAACAAAAGATTGCTAAAATTAATGATGTCATTAGATATCGTGGCACGTTTTACATTTGTGTTAGTACCGTTACAAAATGAGTATTATCAGGCAATTAATACAAACAAGGCTTTATTGAAATAAAATATATCCTCTGACCTAGACCACTTCTTTAATGAAATAGCTAAATTGTAGTTATTTAAATCTACATCGATACGAATATTATAAAAAGGAAATGTTTGTTTGTAAGTTTGTTGGGGCTAATCTGTGGAACGAATGTACCGATTTCGAAAATGGTTTCAATAATCCGAAGCTACATTAGTGGACATTTAAAATTAATATGAGTTGTCGATCTAGCAATTATGGAATTGAGATTTTTTTTACTATTAATCCCTGACTTATGTAAACTTATTAACGTGCGATTTCATGTTATTGCTTTCGGCTAAATTAAATTCCTAACAAACGATTAGTTATTCGCAAAATAGCCGTATGACTGAAATTAATTTTGATAAGTTACATTAAATCTATTTAAAAATTTAATGATAAAATCGATACATTAATAGCAACTTTGCTATTACCTATTATGACGTGACGTTATTTCAAAAAAACATAAACAATATGGGACAAATAGTGTCCTGAAAAGGTTCCCAAATTTGCTTATTTAAGGATTTGATAGGCCATGTTTCTATATAATATGGAAGACAAATTTTCTATAATTACTGGCTAAACTGCTAACCTCAAAATTCCATCCAAGGTTTTTTATTTTACATATTTACCTATTTGTATGTAGAGTTCACAATACTTGTTATCAGCTAACAACATTATTGACAATGAAACGAAGGCATTCAGTGAAGGCCATTTCCTTATGTTTAACTTTAAAATTATCTTTGTAAACATGAATCAGGTCATCTCAAGTATTTGCTGAGATTTATTTAGGTAATGTATGTCAGATTACACTAATCTCCAAAATTATTTGCTTTTCAAATTTCCTTATAACCTTCAGTGCAAAATAGAGTTAGGCAATGAGATCAAGGCATCTGAGATTTTTTTTATTGCTGCTTGAATGACGAGACGAGCTTGCCGTTCGCCTGATGGTAAGCAATACGACCGCCCATAAACAGTAGAAACACCATTCAACACCTACAATTACAAAGAATTGTTTGGTATTGCACTGCGCACGCCGTCCTGTAACATGAGATGTTAAGTCTCATTATGTCCAGTAGTTACACTGCTTACAATGTCCTTCAAACCGGAATACAACAGTGACTACACACTGCTGCTTGGCGGCCGAAATAGACATCGCGGTGGTACTTACCCAGGCGGACTCACACATATGAGAGACACCAGCTTGTTCATAAAATAATCATATCGACAAATACTACGTTTGTCGAACAATTTAGTGCTTTACTAATACGTTGACAATTAAGTATTACAAAAAAAATAAAACATACAAACACACATCACGTATAAATATCCCCGAAGTGGTATGCAGAGGCGTACAAAAAGGGCACCCACTTTTCGCCAATGTGTTCCGTCCCATGATGTGATATTGCCTATCGCCATATCGGGCACAAATTCCAGACTCCGGGCTGATACTGAGCAGAAAAACCCAAATAACACTGCCCGACCCGGGATTCGAATCCAGGACCTCAGAGTGATGCCGTAGCGCGCATGCAGTATAATTACGCATATAGGCAATAAAAAAAAACACATGATATTCAAATGATCACAAAGTACTTAAATATTTTTTTAATTAATTCAGAGTTTTTTTTTTTGTTTAACAACTGCTTGAAAATTTTGGCACTGAAGACAAATTGTGATTAAGATAATATGATTTAATTATAATATTCTATATGGCCTTCTACTGCGGACATGGTTGTTAAGAGCAAAAAATATTATCCAGATAAAAACGGCTTTACATATACAATAATAGTTGATGACTTCAAGCATTACGTTTCCTATCCCGATTCATTAAATCAACAATTATCTTACAACTTCACTGTTGCTTGGCGGTAAAGATAAACAAAGCAGCAGTAGGTCTATCCATATGAACTTAAAACCGAGAGTCTCACTAACTAGTACCTACTGTAGGAATGGAACATTAGTTTAATGCATGGAATGGGACATACAACGCATCAACGAAATGAAAGGGATAGATAGATGACAAACGATTTCTAGACGTAGTTTGCAACTTGCCCTTTAGGATATCCAAAAAAAATGTGTCATGTAACTCGATTTTGATGCTTGTAATTAATCGACATCAATGCCTCAGTCATGTGTTAGTCTCTCAGCCAATCACAAAACACCACACGAAGCGTTTTTTGTCACATTCTAAGACAGTAACATCGGACAGAAGACGGGAGGCGAAAAAAATAATAAAACAAGCAATAACTCTGCAATTACATTCTACTAAGTATTACTCGCAACCCAATGCGATGGTCCGATCAGATCCGCACACATTTGATACATCTGTATACGACGTAATACAGATGGCTTACAGTCTGGATCGATGGCGTGACATCGTACGGCGGAAGCTGATGAGACGTGATCTTCTTCGTCTTCTTTAAAAAGAAATGGCTCATCGATGATTTTGCCAATGTCGAGTGGGCAGGAGTTAAGGTGAGAGGTGGTCACGACCCTAAGAACTGAGAAGAACGACGCTAGGAGGAAGAAGTATTACTCGCAGCTTCGCCCGCGTGAAAAGCCTTTCTCGCTACAACTCACTAAAACACTATACGACTCCAGCCACATCTATTTAAAAAAAAACATTTTTTTAATTCCATTATTTCCCATCGAAGCAAAGTACCGGGATAAAAAAAGGCTAATACAATTGTTTCTGAGTTCAGTTGTAACAAACTTCAAAACATTTTCATAAAAATACAATAGGGTACCGGACTCATTTTTGTTTTTTACTATTATCATATATTTACATAATATAAATTATAGCACACAAGGAATTATTAAAATCCGGTAAAAAATCAACAAGTTATAAGTCTTTGAATTTCGGTGGAAGGGGTAATTAACAAGAAACAGAAAAGAGACGAAATACCCACATGTGACGTCATCGGGAATTACAACGCGTGCGAAAGAAAGAAATGAAGCGATATCCCCACATCGCGCCTACTTCTGCACATTACAGTATTTTAAATATGAATTACTTGCTCATTTCTTAACGAATTTTTATGCAGTTTCAGCTGGAGTGCTTCTGTTTTCGTATTATTAACCATTACATATAGAATAATGTACAAAATCAAGCATAGGCCGGTCCCCTATTAAGAACAAATCCCACATTTAAACTAATATTCATTGAATATATGTATTAGATCTTTGTAAGCCAATCACGAATAAACCCATTTTGAATTCAATATAAGTGACAAACAACATACGTTTTTGTAGGTAATCACTACCGCCCCTGAGCTTCTGCAATACCAGGGGACCATATAAATACTAAAGGTAGTTAAATGAAGTTTAGCACACAACTTCAAAATATGTCCTGGAATAACACATAGGGTTCATTTAGCATATGAAACGACTTGCTATGGACAGAGTCACGTGGAAAAGCTAATAAAAATCTATGAATAAATTATCTTTTATAAGTATTAATGTCCTTCGCACATTAATTGTATAAATTAAATTTTTGTGCTGTAAACCAAAATTAAAATCTAGCTTATTTGAATATTTCTTAAATATACCACAACTGTTTTATATTTACACAAACCCACGTTACAGCGGCGTCGCGGCACGTGATTTAAAAAATCTAATAAATCTTATTTCAAAAGAGGTCCTTTATTGTAAATGTATTCCGATTTCTAAATCATTAGCACAAATCGACAAAAAATAGAATAAAATAATAACTAATTAGCCATTTGAGGTACCAAATTACGAAAACTGGTTACCAAAAAATTTTGGAAGACTTTATACATAGGCCGGATAAGAGCCAATGGGCCATCTATGTAAAGTGTTATTAACCGCCCATACACACAAAACAAAAATCGTGGATGCTTTGTAAGCCTTTATTGCGAAGTAAAAAAGTTACTAGTTTAGGCGTCCCAGACTTTCGGCGATAGTTTAAATTTGGAATAAAAATTATTATTCTTAACATGGCTCATAATGATATTTTGTTTATTTTTATTTAATTACAAGGCATTTGAATAGGTTCGCCGCGTGGCGCAGAATTCAAATATTTTTCATAACGGAAGTCATTTAAAAACCTGTTATTATGTTTTTGTGCTTCTGTGGCGTAGCGGGCGATTAATTAGAAGTGAACTAAAATGTAGTGGGTTCGATTCCCGGATCAACATTTATCTCATGACTGGGTATACCGGCGGCGGTTCCTCGTAGTCCCTTATATGTATTTACGATTTAAACCATTCAATCTTATTAATTTATGATGTCACCAAGGATCAGGTCTGTGTGTTATTGTTGGTATGGTTATACTGTAATCTTTATAAACACGGAATTATGAATAGCAAATAATTATACTGTGTTTCTTCATCAAATAATAATTTAAATTCATTAAACTATAACAGTTTTTACGTTTGTTTCCAGTTCCTGACTTCCATGTCCCCGAACCTTCTTCTCATGGGTATAGGTATGGCGATTAGCTTCGCAACTATCGCCTCTCCCGATCTGCTGCATGCGCCCGAAGGCCTCTCCATGGACGACACGCAAGCTTCCTGGTTCGGTAAATATTTTAAAGGAATTATTGTTATTATAATTGATGAGCAAGAAAAAGCTGGAAAGTATTGTAGTGTATAGATATATTTATAATTATTTCCGTCTGTCGTCTCGAACTATACAAAACGCAAAACCGCGGGTAGTTAGAACATTGTGTTGTTTAGTGGCGCGGAGTGAAGACGTTGTGCGTAGTAAACGAGCCGATAAATTATAATGGCGGCTGTACACTCTCGTCGAGGGACTACGAGCCTAGGCGAGCGCGAGAGTGTACAGGGTACACTCGTTCTGTCTCGCGATGCCTCGCAGTCACTCGTGGGCTCTCCATTCGGTGTCGGTTGTTTGAGCGCGAGTCAAAGGGTCTCGCTTCCCCCCGCGAGGCGGCGCAAGTGCATCACTGTATATTCTCGCGTCATTCAGTTAATTCAGGCTTTCCTATTGATGAATTAAAAAAAAGAAGCTTTCGCTTATGGCAACGTTCAGAGGGCACATACAGAACATCAATACGTCTTTGAAATCTGGTGCAGAGTGTGATGAAGTTCACAAACCAACTTGGTTTGTGAACTTAATTCACAAACCAAGTTGGTTTGTGAACTTCAAATTAATGAATTCGTTTTTGGGACATTTATACAAATGTAAAGGAACAGTAAACACTGTAAACCAAGTAACAGCTGCCGTAACCTGTAACGCGTCCATTTTCTCGGTGGTCGCAAAGCGTACTGAATAAACCAGAGTGTACAAGGTCACGTTCGTCCCTCCACCTTTCGCGCGAGAGCTCTCGACGAGACATCGCGAAAGCACTCGCATGAGAGTGTACAGCCGCCATAATATATTACGAGATAATAGTGACCATTACAAGTATAATGATGGGACTGTTGATAACTGACTTTATTATTTCTATTTGGAAGATATAAATTATTAAGTTTTATATAAATTACAGAGAAGCGATAGTCTAGTTGAGAGTGGAACGAACTACAGAGATAAATGTCCACAGGTTCAAAACCCAAAGGCAAGCACCTCTGACTTTTCTAAGGTTATTTGTGTATTCTTTGTGAATTATCGCTTGTTTTCACTGTGAAAGGAAAACATCGTGAAGATCTTATCTCAGAGGTTCTCTATGGATTTTGAAAGTATGTGAAGTCTACCAATAATACAATCTGTAATAGGCGAACGTGGGGGTCTGAAGCATAATCCCTCTAAATAATAGGGGAAACCTGTGCCTGGCAATGGGACAATTTATATATAATACAGAGCTTATATTATTATATAATAAAAATATTATGATGACGCCTGATTCCTACTATAACAATTCAGGCGCTTCATGTGTCAATGTGTAAAATTGCCAAGCCATTACTTTAGGAGTACTTAAATGTATCTTTTTTCATTCAGACACGGCAAAGTGACCCCTGCATCTGTTGCTAAGTGGACCAGGACCCAAATAGTATGTTGATAGACTATAGAAGTTTATCTCTCGACAGTCTACATAATTATACTGACCTGTTTAAAATCGGATATACATTTGATCCCAGAACTTGTCATACTAACGTGGGCTATGGCGGTTTACACCTTGTATGCGGTGGTCGCTATCCGGGTTAATACTACTATCTTACCACCAGAACCTACAGCAATATCGTCATATGAAATCTGCTATATGTATAGACTCAAGGAGTTTTCTAATATGAAAACCATTTCCAGGAAGTCTCTCCTACTTGACGCAACCGTTTGGCGCGGTTCTCTCCGGTCCCATTGTAGATTACTTCGGACGGAAACGTGCAAGTTTCCTGGTAAATATCCCTCACCTCGTTGCCTGGGTTCTGGGATACTTCGCGTGGAATCTACCATCTCTCTTCATTGCCAATGGTCTGCTCGGACTTGGAACTGGGCTTATGGAAGCACCTATTGCTGCCTATGTTGGGGAAATAACGTAAGTTTTTACAGATTGTTTACTAAGCGCCATCTTTATTACATGACCACAATCACTTACTTCGATCTATCTAAAAATTTACCAATCAGAACAAAATTCTCTTGACATTCTTACAAATGAGTTATTTTGATTAGTAGATTCTCAGAATTGGATTCAAGATTAATATTGGGAACGTTTATAGAAAACGGCTGTAAGTAATATTTACTAATCATTTAAATATTACTTACATGACGTACATCTTTTAGTTTCACCGTGTTATATAATATGAACTAGTTTTCCATCATATTTAATCCTTCATATGTTATTGATTAAACACTCAAATGTTTTGTATATAGCTACTGCTAATTATACTATGAACATTACGTTTCAAAAGATTTTGGTAATTTTTCATATGTAAAGCACAACCCTGATTTTATTTTCAAAACGATGATTAACAATGCAACTATATTTGCATATATATTTCCACCTTTTCCAGTGAACCATCAATCCGAGGAACTCTGTGCACGGTGACACAGCTGTTTTTGGCAATTGGCATATTACTCATGTATTTTTTGGGAACGGTTGTAACTTGGAGAAACGCAGCTTTGATCGCTCTTGCAGTACCTATTACTGGCATGTCCCTGGCTCTTTTGGTAAGTATTAGAACGGACATATGTTTTGAAATTCGAATAATGTTTTAGCAGATATCTTGGTATGAATATCGTATTTTTGAGGCGAAATTAATCTTTCAGATACAATCTCTTATGTGCCGTAAATTTTCCGCTTGGAAAAATATTTTGCTTGCTTATAGTTATTATGCTGTAAACTTTTAATAATGCAGTTTAAATTTACGGCTATTAATAAAATTAACCGAAATGATCGGAGAAAGATCGGGCATAGAACGAACGGCTTTACATATTATCCAAGGCACGGAATTATTACACCGACAACTTCCTGACTCCAAGCTGCGACTGAGTAACTTAAAATAAGACCCAGTCATCATTTTAGGCTCATGATTCGAACCCAGGACCTCAGCGCCATAGTCGTACTCGTACTGCGTACACATTACAACTACGCCAACGAGGCAGTCAACGAGTATTACTATTCTTATATTATTATTATTTTTAATCTTTCAAATATTGTTTCTAGGTACCAGAAACCCCAGTGTGGCTTTTGTCCCAAGGTCGAGATAAGGACGCATTAAAGGCTCTCTGCTTCCTTCGCGGATGGACTACTCCTGACAATGTCAAAGAAGAATTCGACAGACTAGTAGACTACTCGAAAAATTTACACCGTTGCGCTATTTGCTGTGAAACTGAGAAGGATAGCGAACCAGAAGACTGTGAACATCATAAGATGAACATGGTTAAGAGGTATTTACTTATAGAATTCAGTTTTTGTCAACCTACTGATGCTTAATGTCTCAGGATGACACAGATACTGTTCCACACGGTTCTTTATTATATATACCTAGTCTTGCCATAAATATTGTAATAAAGAAAAAAGAAAATTGTTAACTGCAAATAACATTTATTACTTTTACAGTGTGTCAGTTTAATACATAAATATAAAACAATTAAAAATATAAAAAGCTTATTCGAAGTGGTCTCCATTGGCTGCAATACAGTCCTTTAAACGATGAGGCCAGTTATCAATAGAAGCACGCACTCTTTCCATGGGAAAATTCTTCACTGCCAATCGTATAGATTGTTTTAGGGACTCAAATTATCATGGCGTTTAGAGCAAGCTGTACTCTCTAAAACTGACCACAAATCATAATCCAGCGGATTAAGATCGGGACTAGACGACGGCCAGTCTTCAGCTCTGATGAAGTCCGAAACGTTCGATTCCAACCAAGACTGCGTGGACCGAGCTTTATGACCCGGCGCCGAGTCTTGCTGGAAGGACCATACTTGGTTATTGAACATGGTGATGTTAAGGGGCTTAACTACCTTCTCAAGAATGGTATCTTGATACACTTGTGCCGATGTTTTGATACCTTTTTCACAAAAAATATGGCTCAGTCACTCCTTCATAGCTAACACCCCACCAAACCATCACTGAAGTCGGATAATGTCCACGTTGCACTCTGTCGACTAATTGGGAAGCTTCCTTAGAGCTTTGAGCATAAATACGGTCATTTTGTTTGTTAAAATGTTGCTCAATTGTAAAAATTTTCTCATCCGTAAACAAAATTTTTCTGTGACCTCCCTTTGCGTACCGCTTCAGTAGTTGTTTCGATTTTACCACCCTATTCTTCTTTAAATTATCAGTTAAGAAATGGCCAGTGCGTCTCTTATAGGCTGCAAGTCCTAAGTCATCTTTTAAAATACGCGACATGGTTCTAGGTGCTATCTTCATTTCCCGAGATAAAATCTTTTGCTTTCGGACAGGATTTCTTCGAATTCTTTCCCTTACTGCTTTGACCACCTTTTTCGTACGAACACTACGTGGACGGCCAGATCTTTTCTGTCACAAACAGAGGAGGTCTCATTGTACCTATTAATAGCCCGGTACACAAACATTTTACTAATACCAAGTGTATGGAGAGTTTTAAAAATTGCATTTGGCTCCATACCTACTTTGTGTAATGCTATCACAGCGATTCGGTTCTCTTTATCACCCCACACCATTTTAATATCGCAAAATATTTTACAATGTATTGGCGCCAAAATGAGAAAACACAATGAACAATCGTATAAAAATGACAGATTCGAAATTCAAATGTAATATTTTTTTATAATTAAGTGTAACAGTATTTATGGCCAGACTAAGTATATATATACACTAATAAATGCGTGATGTTGTGTGTACACGCACATCACGTGTACACACAACATCACGCATTTATTCCCGAAGAGGTATGCAGAAGCGCAACCAGAGCACCCACTTTTCGCCAAGTAGTATTCCGTCCCATGATTTGACAGGGGGCGAGCCTATCGCCATATTGGACACAAATTCCAGACTCCGGGCTGATACTGAACAGAAAAACCCAAACATCACTTTGCCCGACACGGAATTCGAACCCAGGACGTTCAGAGCGCTGTCGTACCGAGCACGCAGTACAACTGTATCGTTACAACAGTACAATTGTATCGTTGTTTATGACTTATCGCTTATCAGGTCGGCTTGCTCCATCTCGTTGTTAAGTCGTCATAAATGAAAAGGTTCAAGGAAGTGCAACCAAGGCTGCCTTCGTGGCATAGTTGTATATGTACGACTGAAGTGTTGAAGTCTCGGGTTCGATCTCTGAGTTGGGCAAAGTGATATTGTGAAAAATAGCGGAACCTTACACCCCCCCCCCCTTTCGCATTCGTATTTATAATATTAGTAGGATTATATTTAAATCCTTACCGACAACTATATACTGAACCCTCGGTGCGCGAGTCCAACTCACACTTCTTTGTTTTTTTTATATTATTCTTACACATTTCTCGAATATTCTATATGTCCTTAGAACCTTATGGAAGTCACTGAATCCATTTGGTTGAGATAGAGCTGTATAAAGATATAAAACAACAATAACAAACGTGTAGTTCCTTGGCATTTGGCCATGTTTTTTTTTATTCTTATTATTTTTTTAAGGCAATTGCTGTACATACATTATGTCAAATTCAAGTTGTGTCCCTCTTATTTATTTTTAAATAATAAGCAGTTTCTGAGGTTTTTTATACGACTAACCGCCATTTTCAGTAATCGAATCGATATACTATAAAATGGACCGAACGGAACAAAGGTTTTTGACATGCTTACAAATGAGTTATTTAGATTGGTTCATTCTCGGAATCGGATTGAAGATTAGGATTGAGATCGTTTATTGAAAACGCTTGTAATTATGACGATATATGACAAAGGGCCGGCGCATATACTTATAGGGGACCGCATTAAATTAAATCTAATAATAACCTGTATTACATTGTTGTGTTAATTGATTTTTGAACATTATTTCAATGAAGACAATGTCGATAATAGTTTGACAGTAAAAAATTCTCAACCCTGCGCTGCCATATATGCGCCGGCACTAAGATGCTCGAACGATTCTTATTAACAGCTAGCTTTTACTTGCGGATCCACTCGCGTGAAAGTTTTTCCGGGATAACAATCCCACATTGTATTTCCCCGGGATAAAAAGAAGCCTATATAGGTTAGATTATTAGCAATACATCGGTGAAACCGTATTTTAATTTCATGTGATACTTGTTAAACATACAGACAGAGACAATTATTTTTAATGAAAAAATTATTAATATTCGTTTGAATTATATTTATCGAGTATAATTTATATATTAAAATTTACATAATATATTTTAGCCCTATCTATACTATCTTTTTTTCTTAAAATTTTAATTTTTGAATACAATACGGATCACACCCAAAAAAAATTTTCATACCCTTTAGTTTAGTCATAAGTACACCATTTATTTTACTTTATTATATAGTTAATTTTTTCCAGATTCTGCCTCAAGTTCAAATTCGTGATGTTGGTGAAAGCTACTTTGAGACCTTTGGCTCTTGGTCTCCTCTACTTCATGTTCTATGTGATGAGCGGGCTCACCCCCATAAGGCCCAACATGGTGAACATCTGCGGGGCTTTCGGCATGGACGAAAATGGAAAGCAGATTGTTGTAAGTTGAATTATGCTTTGATTTTTAAGGTTTTTTTGTATCGTCCAGTACTTTTTTTTTATAATTTCTTTGCCATTTCTTTGTATCTGAACGGATCGTTTAATTATGCTTTGATTTTTAGGTTTTTTTTTATAACATCCAGTGCTTTTTTTTATAATTGTTTCACGATTTTTTTATCTGAATGGATCAATACTTATAAAATAGACTATAAATTTGTAAAACATTTTTTATATGTGCACAAGGTCCATGGTACCTGATGATAAGTGGAGTGGGGTCCAATAGAATGTCGACTGACGAGGATGATTACCCCTCGGCAGTCGACACAATTATGTCGGTCTGTTTGAACCGGATATACACAGGTTGATCCTAGAATGCAACACTTACGTGGCCTACTAGGGCGAGTTTAACACTTTGTGAACGGAAGTCGCTATCCTAGCGAATACAAAATATATCCTAACACCAGCAAAAATTATGAATTAGGGCATTGTACTATACAAACAATCTCTTTATTATATAAAATTTTATTTCACATCCAAGTGTAGTCATCATTCCAAAGAAAGTCATAAAATATATTATAATATAAATATACAACAATGCTCGGTTAGTCATGTTTGCAATCTGAATGCTTTCTGCATGTAGTCATATCTTCACAAATATTATTCCAGTAATGATTAATAGGCCTACAACATAACCATGCCTTCTCAAGTAGAACTAAAACAAAGGTCTTTATAGATACTTGTATTTTATAATCAGAGGTGGCTTTTGGGAGAGGCGAACCGGGCAACCCCCCGGGGCCTCACGCTTACAGAGACCTCGCGCGGTGCCTCGCAGGACCTTTTTTTACGTTCTTACCGACGAAACTGTTAAAACAGGGGAACGTTTTTTTACTCTGCCCGGGGCCTCGCGTCTGTTTCTTTTTGCTTTCGCCTGGGACTTCGCGTCGTTTAGTGCCGCCACTGGATATAATACTTCTTACTTTCTACAGCAGTGAAATACCATATTACTAGTAGTAAAATACCATTTTGCGATACAAAATTGATAGATATCTATATTTCAGACCTTTTCATCATACTAATGATTTTAGTTTACAAGAATTTGATTAAATTTACTAACAATTCGGCACTGTGGGTCTATTTTATTAAATTATTAATTGTTATATAACAGTTTGTAAGATTGGCAATTAGTTTGAATGCCTGTAATGCCAATATAAATATAATTCTAAATACAGTGACCACAAATTTTGTATGTCCGGTATGACTACCTCCATGGGTACCACAAAGTCTCCGTTAATTTCTTATATCAATACAGGGAATCCCGTAATCAAACTTTGTTTACGATTACCGCATGATTTATTTGTTTATTAATTAAGAAAGGCACATCAATTACTTGTAGTTTGATAAACATGACAATTGCTCAATCTCAATAATGATAAAATAAACTTACTAGCAATTATAAACAAACCAATAATGTGAATTTGATAAATTCACTCATAATGAATTTGATATTACTGTTTTGCAGCTAATGGTCGGTGTGATAACCTTCATTGCGGCTCTCTTGGTCATTGGCCTCATCAAAATTGTTGGGAAACGTAAGCTGGGCATACCAGCTATGCTCGGAGACGGCATTATCTTGCACTGCCCTCAGTATTTACGCCAAACAGTATCTATCAGACTCCGTGTTTTCGTATGATACAGCGACATTCCCAGAAGAAAAGAGTGTCTGGCCTTTGATCTTCCTCTACGCTTTGACTTTGTTTACCGGATGTAATGTATCGTGGGTGCTGCTTGGAGAAATCTTCCCGTTCAGGTAACAAATCAAAGATTCCAAATTGAACCATTCATACAATTAAACATAAACTTTCATTGAAATTATTTGAGAAAATAAAAGTCACATTTGATAATGATTTCTTATGTTTACACAAATGCGAGACATTAAAATTAAACTACTTTTCGAATTTTATTGCGGTTTTTTATATTTAATTCCGTGACCATGAAGGCTGCGAAGCCTTCGAACCGTCAGGAGAAAACTAAAAATATAAAAAAAAATCCGAAAAGTAGTTTAATTTTAAAGTCACGTTTGAGTCTTCTAAAATGCCTATAATGTTGCTTCTATAATCAAAATAGGAAACGGAAAGCATCCGAGCACTTCAAACTATCAACCACTAAAGATTATTTGATCTTGTTAAGATAAAGATTGGGAACTTATGACTCATGCGCGTCACCACTTCACACCAAAGTGAATAAAAATGTTAAGCCCACACAAATAGATGATGCATGGTTAACAATACCTTGTAGTGTGTACTTAGAGGTGTTATTAAGGACTGTAAATGTTTATTTAAATCCTTTGTGTAATTCCCAATGTAATTTAAAAAATCCAAAGCATAACTAAAAATTACTTAAATAGTACCTGAACTTGTATAAAACCTATTTTTTTATTTAGTATTTTTTTGCGGCTATAGGGACTACGTTCATTTTAATCTTACATTTTTCTATTTCCTTCCCTTCACGTAACTTTTACTATTTTTAATTGTAAGCAAAATCTATCTAAATAGATATGGATCCAGTAAAAATCGACTTAATGGCCAATGTGGCTCTCATTTCAACTAGCACATGTTCCTTTGTCTTTGAATTTGAATCAGTGGGGAAGCTAATATTAAGCATCAAAGATGTACTACCATTGTAATTACTATTTTTTTATCATTCCAAGAAATTCGTTGCAATAATTTTATCTCTCCCATTGACTAAGTATTATAATTTGCCTAAAACCTAAAACAAATACACAAAATTATTCTTTAACAGGAGTCGTGCATCAGCCCAAGGAATAGCCGCTGCCTTTAACTATATTGTCACCTTCTTCGCCGCGAAAACTTACATCGATCTTGAGATCCAACTTAAGTTGTGGGGAACATTTGCTGTCTACGCTGGTTTCGCTTACGCCGGAACTATATACCTGTACTTCTTTATGCCGGAAACAGAAGGAATCCCACTTCAAGACATTGAGAGTTTTTACAAAGGAAAACTCAGAACTTTCGCAAATGATCCGTTTATTAATTTCTTTAGAAGAATACTTAGGATAAAGCCATGATCTCATCGATTAGATTAAGATGTACATTAACTTTATTAATTTAGGAATTATTATTAAATTAATATTTAAGACCTTCTTTAGTATCATTTATAATAAACCTTTCTTAGCATTATAATGTTCGACTTAAATTATTATGGAATATTCCAATTCCATTTTTAATCAAATTGAAGATAATAATTTCTTACTCGAAATGAAAGGTTTAAATAATAAAATACTTACTACATGGTATCTATTTGAATACCCTGGAAAAGTTTTGTTGGTAAGACTAAAATGTTAACAGAAAATATATATAAACACCAAAATAGGAACATAAAAAGTTTGAAAATATTTTAGTAACATTTTGTTTTCTCCAAATACACTTTAAAAAACCGTGTAAAATAAAATAAACAAATAATGATAAACGAGTGTACGATATTGTGCTAAACGTACTATAAATAATGCTACCGTAGGTTGTGCCTTATTATCTGTATTCATTCACCTGAACCCATCTGAACGGAACACGCGTGTTTTACAAAATACCCACATAGAAAAAATGTGAATTAATTTACAATTTTAAATATTTTCAATTAAATTGTATGCAAGTGAGTGTTTTAAATAATGGTACTTAAATTGCAAATTGAGGATGTGAATCCAGCTCCAAGTCGACTAAGATCTGTAACCTCACAAGTAAGTATGTTTAGAAATAAATATTAAAATGTATTTATGCTAATGACTATGTGTACCACCTGAAGCCTCGCAACGGCTTATAATATTTTTTAAATAATCTAGCACACCAGACTCATTAAAATACTCTAAGCTGCCAGTATTTATGTATAAAATTTAATATTATTTACATTGAATTGCCAAGGGTGACATTCAAAACAAAACGTGCATCGCAATTATAACATATACTTTTATACAATTGATTCGTATTGTTATAAAATATGCAAAAATTCTACATCTTTTGCCAATAATAATTCCATACCGGAGCTAGGAATACAAGTTGATGCAATCAATTATCACTAAATGGGAAATTCTGTACTGCGTATTTATTAGAATTCTCTTCAATTCCACGACATAAAAATACCAAAATCAGTTTGAACGTAATGACATTTCCATTTAAAGTAACGGTTTTAAATATACAGTAATTAGAGCAGGACATTGATGGTTATTTAGGATATTAATGTTATCCCGGGTTTTTCTATCTTAAAAAATACACAGTCGCAGCACGAAGTCAGGACGTTAGCGGTGTGATACCATGCCTCGAAAAAAGCACGTAAAGCCGTTGGTCCTGCGCCTGATCTATCTCCGGTCATGTCAGATTGCCGTCTTACCGGACTATGAGAGTGAAGGAACAGACAGTGCACCTGTGTATTGCGCACACACTCGTACACTATAATATCTACTGCGTATTTGGTTGATTTCCGATGGGATATGCAACCCTAGGCCAAATTCTGTTAGAAAGGAATTAATCAAATATTAATAAAATGAAGGTCTATGACTTAACTGATTGCACTCTGATTTTGGATTCTAGAATTGTTGTAGCAGCTTCATCGTCCCTAATAATATCAAAACCTCTTTATGTGCCACATACTTTAGAAAATGAAATAAAATTACTTTTACTTCATATAAGAGATATCAATAAAACCTGGCAAAAGAATATGGTAGTCTAAAATCTGAATTCAAATTGTATTAAAATTCATTTTTGGAAAAGCAAAAGCTATTCAAAATGCAACCCTATTTTTATGCGTGCACGACAAACTGCATCTGATGGTAAGTGGAATGGGGTTCAATAGAATGTCAATGACGAGAGACGATTACCCCTCGACAGTCGACACAATTATGCCGTCCTGTTGGAACCATATATACGCAGGCTGATACCGGAAAGCGACGCCCTTACGAGGGCTGGGTTTAAACACCTTCTATACGGTGATAGCTCTCCGTACTGATATAAAATATATTCTACCACCAGCAAAAACTCGACGATTTGCGACCATTGTTTTACTCTGATTAGGGCTTGGAAGAATAATACCGTATATATTTGAAAATGTTATGTTATTCTATAATAATTATATTTAAAAAGGGAAAAAAAGACAGCGTAATTTAAATTGTCAATAATTTAAAAATGTGAGCACTGAAAACAAAAATTGACCGGTGTCGTGGTACACTGTCAACATAAGTTGAGTCCAGTCCTATTGCCACTCAAAAACCATATATATCTAAATAGTTTGTAATACTCTATTGATATTAACTCTCGGTATTAAGTGGTGGCAATAAAGAAGTAATCTTTTATGTTATGACAAAATAAATAAAAATAGATAATTAAGAACCTACGTTAAGTGATAGCAGTAAGTTATTGACATGGCATCCATGGCAAAACAATTCTTTTGATATTCCATTCGCTTTCTTCATATAGTAAGTCAATACAGAATTGATAAATTACATTGAAGTTTACAATTTTTCATTATTTACGATATTGTTTTCATTTTCTTATTGGACCAACTGTCATGTGGCAAGGTTATGTAAGATAATAATATAATGAATTCACTTCAACAAACAAACCTACTATGGAATATGATTGCCGGAATCCTAAAGTTCATTCTTTATCGACTGAGTACTGAGTTAATATTAATAAACATCACTACTCGTGTAAAAATGAAATCACCGTACACAAGTATTTATTTTTGCAGCAAGCACGTATTTTTCATTTATGGTACAGACATATTATTACATTGTACAAAAAGTGGTAAATTTTTCTTATGTTTACGCGAATGTTAAACATCGAAATAAAATTAGTTTTCGAATTTTAACGCAGTTTTTAACATTTTGATTTTCTTTAAATCAATTTAAAAATAATTTGTATAATTGTAAAATGTAGTTAGATATTATAAATTTGACTTTCCGGACGTCTAACACCTCAGTTCGCCCCGTTACCATCAGATTACCATGAAGGGTTTAATCTTCAAAACGTTGTGAGTAAATTAAATAAAAAAGTAATTTTATTCCGACAAAAAGTGGTTTTGTATAAACTGAAATTTGATTGATGGCTAGTTGCCAGCCTTGGGACATTACCAACGCCAGTCAGAATTTGAAGATACTAAGTATTACCTGGTACATTGCCAAAGTCATTCTAAGCAGCTAATGAGATACATACATTACCTATAATCCCTGAGCCACAACAAAACTTGCCTTTTTACCTTGGTGGCAGAAATGTTAATGAATAATGCCTCTCTTTTAATTTTTTAATAACCTCTGATTTATAAAATCGACGAAAGCTTAGCTTGGAACAAAACAGTCTGTAGAGACAAAGGTCTGCAAGTTCAAACCCAAAGGCACACACCTCTGAGTGTTCCAAGTTACGTATGTTTATGAATTATTATCGTTTTAACAGTGAAGGAAAACATCGTGAGGAAACCTACATACCTAAGAATTCTACATTAGAATTTGGTAGTATGGGAAATCTGTCAACCTGTACTAACGTGTTGGAAAAGGTCTAAACCAGTGTTTCCCAACCATTTTTTGGCCATGCCCCACCTTAACATTTCTAAAATTTTTATTACCACCCATCCACCATACATAATTTTTAACCTTTAAAAATTGTTTTATTCCCTTAAAAAATATAAATGATAAGTTTTAGGAAGAAATCCCTATGAAATTGTTATCAAAACATCGTAAGTAAAATTTCAAAACATATAATGAAAAACTGAAAATTCTGTTTAAATTGCCCCCTGTGGGGCGTGGGCCCCACGTCGGGAAACACTAGTCTAAACAATCTCGGTAGTAGAGGATACTCATCCAGCAGTAGGACAATATTAATATAGAGCTGTTATTTATTTTTAATATCATAATCGACACAGTAAACAAAAAATTATCCAAAAAGAAATATATTCAAAATCGGCATATATTATTTCCAGTTACTATCATGCATGTCTCCAAACCTGCTACTCTTGGATCTCGGAAT
>NC_051120.1:64464-84809 GCF_014839805.1 Manduca sexta
GATATTTTTATCACGCTCAGTAAAAGAAAAAAGTCTAAATAAAACCAGAGCTCATTTTTAAGTTTGTGCGTTTATTAAGGCTTGATTTAACTGTTTTAAACTTCTACAAGGTTATAATTTTATATTTAAATGAATTATAATATTTCGAATACATTATTGGTTTCAACAATAGAAAAAAATAAAAATTATATGTGATAAAATGAATTCTATCGTGCCTCATTGAACAGTTTATTTTAGTTTACACGTGTCAAAACAAAAGCTAGATTGAAAGCTGAGCGCATTTATAGCCCATTAATGGTAATTTATACAAAATTATTTTAGATTGAACACGCCATATTTGTGTTGACAAGACGTAATGATTATTTTAATTGATTTCTTAATTACATAAAAAAATACTTAAAACCTAACAGTATTTATTTAACATAGTCATACACATGTCTACAACTTAATACAGTCAATTATACAGGTCGTTTTAAATTACTCTGACGTTAACGTAAAATTGAAATGGCGTCAGTCAACGTTATATCGAACTGTTTTTAAAACCAATATTTAAAACGCATTTGAGCATTCCTTAGCAAATAGGCAAAGCGTTTTTAGTCATGCGATAGTACAAAAAATGCAATTACAATGATAGAGTTACAACCATGTACGTAGTTTTGAACAGTTTAACTAAAGCATGCATCGGTTAACAAGTACAAGAAAGGAGAGACCTTTAGCGTAGCAAAGAAAGGAATAAATTTCCAAATTCATTGCAACATTGTAATTTACATAAAAGTCAAAACAAATTTGAAAGAATGTAGAATGTCTTTTTCGATATTATAGTTAAGTACATAATTCGCATCAACAGGGTTGATATCCACCCCGTTAAAGCGAATTAATTAAATATTTAATTAGTATAGGCTGATGCCTATACTGATTAACTGTGCTTATATTATCATTATGTATTGCCTGTGACGGCATCATTTTTAATATCACGTATTTTAATTGAATATAAATATTATGTAAAGTATTACATATAATATTATAGCGGGTTTTGTGTGTTCGTACGCTTGTATAATGATATGAATTTATCAATTGATAATTATTATTTATGTATTTTTATGAATCTCTCTATGTCTTCAAAGTTGACATTCCTTAGCAGACTTTTAATTTTGTTCCTTCTAGAAATGGATAATATACATTTTTTCAATTTATTATAAACATATTATGAGGATCAAAATAGGGAAATGCCTAGCAAAATTTGTTTATGTTTTAGAATGCGGCCTTAATCGCAAATAAATCAAGTATTTTTTTATCACTACTTTTTGTGGTTATTATGGTAATTACGATAATTATTTGAGGAATTGCGACTGCTAATATTATTTACAAAGATAATTTTATGACAGTATAAATCCTAACACTTAATTATTTAAAATTATCCAATTTATTTCTTTTAAGGCAAAACATGTTGTAACCTTTCCGTGGGTATTTAATTTCTGGAGAAAAATATCATCTGTTTTAATTACCTTTTACATTATTATAGATACAAGATTACTCTTATCAAAATCTTTGAAACAAAATGCCAACGTAAAATACCGGAATATGTAATTATGCAAAAACACAGTAGACGCTTCACAATTAAAAACCTATTTTCGCAAAAGCAGATTTATAAAACCGTACTTATTTATTTACGCCAACCGCCAATCTCAAAAACACTATTCAAAAATGGAATCTTGAAAATATGCCAACATCAATCTATGGCGTCGATTCCAATACATTAGGCGACCATGGAGGCAATCATGCCAGAGACTTGCTCTTTCACACACAAAATTATTCCATTACACGCTATTGCACAACATAAAATAATCGAAGGCTGAATATAACTTCATTGGGTGTTACGTATTTTAAAGTATTATAATTACGTGGGCGAATATAGATTTTTTTTAGAAGTTATGTCAGTATATTCCAACAATGGATATTCAAAATATGAATATTGACGTATCATGTATGATATCATGTCATATCTACACATAGAATCCGCTTACTCTAAACACTATGAGTGTAAGTTCACATTTTACCGAAATTTGGCTACACAGATTGCAGAAGATGAATTTTAGGCTTAAGCTAAAAACATGATTATTAAACAGCCAATTTGGATTTCGGTTTTCGAACTCAAGACCGTTCTAAATTTGAAAAATCATTAAAATAACAGCAATAATTGTACCGACGAAAAAAATTATTTTTAAATTGCTTATCTAACGTAGAAGCAAACAAAAATATGACGCGAGTACAGCGACCTGCTAGTCTAACATTATAACATCAAATTTGACAGCTACAGTTACGCAGCTCTATTTTTTTTATAATAGCTTCGACCCTAAAAGGGCCGTCGAAAACCGTGCAAGTAAGTGGAAGCATGGCTTATCTTTATAATGCCATGGCCCAAGTAAAAGAAATACTATAATCTTGTCACTTTTTTATCAATAGTAAAGTGAAGTTTGAATGGATATACTCGTAAAACATTTGTGATTGGATTCTTTTGTGTTAAATATTTTTCAAAACAAGTGTTCTCAATGCAGGCATCGGGTTTACGTCTATCTTTTAATATCCAAGGTCAACTCGTATTGCTCCAAGGATGTCAATACAAAAAAATATCTTGCTTTGTAACATTTTATATAAAATAAATAACTTCCCGCATCTCATAAAAGGTGGGAAATATTTTATTTCCTTCATTTTTTAATTAGTGCAATTCCCATAACCGTACTCAAGACATCTTTTGAATGAAGGAAAAAGGTTTACAACTTGAATGAACTAAACTTTTTGTTTATAAAACAAAGTTACTGGCCAGTAATTTTGTCTTTGAGATATTCATATACTTACCGAATCGAATTTGAATGTCCAGTTATATCAAACACGTACGAACATTCGCGAATCTCAATTTCCGTTACATCGTTTTTGGGCGGGAAAGTACTTAGCAGTTTACTTAATGGGCGGTGCTCAACAAATTTCAAGTTATGGTGTTACATCATATTGTCTGTAGTTAAGTCTGCAGTTACTATGGAAAATCAACCATCGTATAGTGTAATACGGTTCATTTTGGAATACTTTAGTGTGCCGAATCTGCGTATTACAAAGTTAGCGTGAATTTCATTTCTGTCTGCAGTCAATACAACAAAAACCTTTGTTTAAATATAGTTTCCAACAATTATTATAGGGCTCGAATTACACTTTATCATAATTTCCTGTGTGCATTTATAATAATCTTTTAGCTGACAATAAACCTTTGTGGTTAAATTTAAGTCCTTTTTATTATTAGAACAATATTTCATATAGTTCAGTTACTTATGAAACATAAAATTTTGTATGTTTTTTTAGTTTTCCGTTCGTTCGTTTTGCAACAAATTATTTGAATTCATGCATATCGAGACTTGAAAGGCAATCATATCTAAGCGACAATCAGTTTTTGAGTACAACGATATTTTTTATTTCAT
The DNA here is from genome assembly GCF_014839805.1 of Manduca sexta. Classification (NCBI taxonomy): domain Eukaryota; kingdom Metazoa; phylum Arthropoda; class Insecta; order Lepidoptera; family Sphingidae; genus Manduca; species Manduca sexta. Next base: position 67,932 of record NC_051120.1, read on the forward strand.
TTTAATAAGCATACACGTTGTATGCTCTTATTTCGTTGAACTCTGTAATTAAAAATGATTTTTAAGTGTTTTAGAAACGAACCCTAGATCAAACGACGCAAAAAAAAATTGACACGTTCAAATATTTAAATAACTCACTTTCGGTTTATATGTCTCTTAAATATGATTGCCTTCCTACCATTGATTTCAAGTATGTATTTTATTATACACGTAAATAACGAGAGATAGCTACTTGCCTAAAGAAAAGAAAACAGACACAACTAGCCATAATTAAACAGTAGCTACATTAAGTATATTTTGTAACATCTAATTGCTTAGGAAATTTTTATTGAACCTGTGAAGTAGAGAACCTTAGTTTATTTTTGGAAATTCTTAAACAAAAACACGTTTATCTCTTTTATGTTAATGTAATATTAAGTATGTCGTATTTTTTACATAGCCTTTTGATATCAATATAATTTAAATAAACAAGGGCCAAATTTATCTTAATTATGATCAAACTAAACTGTTATACTTTTATCTATTCAAGCCAGTTTAAAAAATACGTCTACGAACTTTTAGTTGTAACACGTGTAAGTATAAATTACTAGCTTTTGCTCGCGGCTTCGCCCGCGTGAAGGAGTTTACCGGGATATTTTTTTTCCGACTTACTTGATATGTAGCGTTATATTATGACCAAATTACACAAAATCATTATAAATTGTAACCTGTGTGTTATTCTGATGTTTAACTAATATGAATGTAAAGTTTCATCCAAATCCGTTCAGTAGTTTTTTCGTGAAAGTGGAACAAACATGGACCCATTCTCACAAACTTTCGCATTTATATTACAAATATGATTATCCGACTTTACCCGACTAGTTTATGAAAAGTATATTTCAATATTAAGGTGGGACCCGTAGTAAGAAGACGCGCTTAGTTTTTAGAAGTTGTCTACTCGAAATTTACAAAACATACAGAAAAAAATTTATTAAAATCATATTTCTACAATAAGTTATCATAACTAAGGTAATTTATTCTTTTATAATATGCATATTGCGTGTTGACTACCAAAATAAAATTGCCACTAAAATTGTCGATTCCATCCTAAAGGTTCACATAGATTCAATTAGCAAAAAACACAATTAAATAGACAATTGAATAAGGAATATTTTAATGACTTAAATTAAAAAAGACCTATAATTGTTTTTTTTAATAAACAATTCGTATATATTTTCATAGCACCGGTATAACCCAAGCGCCGAAAATGTATGGAACAAACGCTCAAGGCCGTTTGCTCGTGAGCGGGTCTTAATACAAATTGTAGCAGTTTTCAATTCCGTATTATTTCCGCCTGACATCGACTTTCCAGGAAGTAAAAGCTCAGTATTAACAAGTATACATAGTATTTACTTCAAATAACAATTGTTTACTCCAATTGACCAATATAAAGTTGTACACTAACTATTACCCTAGTGTTACATGAGAATTTAATAAAAAAAAAATTCACGTCGAATTGATAACCTCCTCCTTTTTTTTGAAGTCGGTTAAAAATATTTCTATTTCGAAATACAACAATAACAAAACTATTCCCTTCATCTTCTCTTAGATTAATTCCACTTAACAATAGAAATATATTTGTTGAGCCAAAGTACGCTGTAGCTTCCATTGAAAGATTATTTCAAAACCGGCCATGTTTATTCCGTTAGTTAGACATAATTAATGTGTTTATTTGATCGACAAGCAACGGGCTAAAGTTAAATTTAAATTTTATACCTCTTGAATCAACCTCTTATCGCGATAAGGTTGACAGCTAGTGTTGTACATGACTCGATGAATATTTAATCGATACTTACATAACGAGGTTTGTTTACGCGAATGTTTCCCATTGAAATAAAGTTACTTTCCGGATTATTTCGTGATAAATTTGTAAAATTTTATCCCCGACGTTTTGAAGACTGCAGCCTTCATGATGAATGGTCCTCCCGTGAACCCGTGATTTTTATTTCGATACTTACTTCTTATATTACTGTTATAATCGATGTTAAGAGTTAATGTAACCATCTTTTCGGATTTAGATGTACCTGGTTCGATTGCCTGGAAGTGACGTTTTCCATTATGTTATTCTAAGCTTTAGAGATTAGAGTTGAAATCCCAACACTATACCATAAAATATTGGTATAAGTGATGAAAGCACAACATTTATATTTAATTTATTCTTATAATTAACATTTTAGGGTTCCATAACGCTACCTTTCAAATTTTAAGGCCACGTTCGCAGTCAGGCGGCTTGCTTAGCGCCTAGAGCCTAGAGTTACCTAGCGAGTAGCTTAGTAGAACGAATGTTTTAGAATTTACGTGACCGGCAGTCGGCACCACTGCGCGCTTGGTGTCTAGCTAGTCGCTTAGCGTGTAACGAAGTAAACAAACATGATGAGTTTTGTCGTAAGTCATTTAAGATGAAAAACATTAATGACATATTAATTGCATCAGTTTTTAAAAGAGCACCTCCGTGGAATCTAACTAATGATCTCCATAAAAATGCAATTGTCATTAAAATTCGGCTTTGATTAATTACATAAACATTTATTGATAATGCAATTAAGAATAGTTTTTGCCTTATATCTTAAATTATAATGTTTTTTTTAAGTTTTTTCGAATAAATAATTCGTATTTAGTTTAACTCACCTTAGTGCAAGTTTTTCGGTTGATATTTTTTTTCTAAGATGCGTATCCAAAATGAGTGAATTTCCTTTAACTTTAGTAATAAACAGAACAGTTAATGTTTCCCTGGCTATGCAATTATTCTTAAAATTTTACGCAAAATTTATACAGAACATTACACTTCCCATAACTTGACCATGATTTATTTATGTCATGAACCCAATTTGATGGAAAAGGTCGTGAAATGGTATATTAGATTATTTTTCTGTAAGTAACAATTTTAGAGTTATTTTTGAAAGTACTACTGGACATAATAAGACTTAATACCTCTTGTCTCAGGATGGCGAGCGCAGTGGAATACCAAACAATACTTTATAATTCAAGGCGTTGGATTGTGTTTCCACTGTTTACGAGCGGTCGTATCGCTTACCATCAGGCGAACGGCAAGCTCGTTTCGTCATTCACAGTAATAAAAAAAGTGACATCTCGTCAACGTGCCGACAAGCAAATGACCAACGTACCTAGTGACGCACCACGCAAACCACCGTCAGTGAGGCTATTGTATCATGCAGTGGCGGAAGGTCCATATAACCAGATTCCTGCGGGTTTCCCTTTCGTAACTTATTTATCTAATTATCATTGTAACAACTTGCAAACCGCATTTATACATAGAAAAAGTGGCTATAGCCTAGTTGGGTGTGGAACGGACTGGCGAGACGAATGTCCACAGGTTCATAACCCGGGGGCAGACACCTCTGACTTTTCTAAAAAAATAAATTATGTGTGTATTCTTTGTGAATTATCGCTTGCTTTATCGGTGAAGGAAAACATCGTGAGGAAACCTGCATATCTGAGAAGTATTCTATAGGAATTTTGAGAGTGTGTGAAGTCTACCAATCCCCGCTAGGCCAGCGTGGTGGACTAAGGCCTAATCCCTCTCAGTAGTAGAGGAGGCCCGTGCCCAGCTGTGGGACGGTATATAATACAGAGCTGATGATGATGATGATGATGATGATTTATACATAGTACCTACCATTTGATGTGTCATATGTTGTGTAGGGTTTTTTTTCGGAAATGTCACCCTTCGCCACTGCTAACATGTAGCTAGAATGCAAGCCACTAGGCTCTAAGTGCTAAGCAAACCGCCTGTCAGAGCGGACGTGGCCTAAAGGAATTTATTTCCTGAAAACTTAAATTTTGTATATATTTACATAACATTACCAATTTTATAAATCGTTTATTAATCATTCCAATTTGTTTTATATGGTCAGTTCAAACGAGTCTCACAATTTTTTACGACTAGAATAAGGTCTTTAATTATAATGTGATTCTGATGAATTATAATTAATAATGTCGGTACGCTGCTAACATAAGTTCTCTTTTGACTCCACAATGCAAAATAAAAAGTAACATATACCTATAATTATATGCTGATGCAATTACAGATTAAATACTTGCTTTAATGTAACTAGTCTTCCAGTAGTTAAAATTCAACCGTTGAATTCAATGGTACATACATATATAGTATCACGTCTCTGTCCCATAGGGGTAGGCAGAGACTATGGATTGGCACTTTGGACGATTATGGTATACTTCTCGCGCTTCCTCCACCTTCATCAATCTTTTCATGCATTAGGTCGACCCCTACCGGCTCTTAATTCAATGGTAAAGCATAAAATTTATCTGCAATACTTTTCTATATGAACTTGTGTCATGCTACTAGTAGTACTAGTTGTCCCGCAATGTTATTAAAAAGGGGTACAAAGTATTTTCACGTATATATTAATAAATCCTTCCTACATGAATTTTGGCCACGGCGGCCAATCTCTACCTAGATCAGCCGAGGAGACATGATGCACAAATGTGTGCACAATACACAGGTGCACTTTATTCCTTCATTCTCATAGTCCGGTGAGATGGCAATCCTACATGAATGGAGAGAGATCAGGCGCAGGAATCATCGACTTTACGTGATTACGTGTTAATATATAGATTCCATGAATCGAAACACTTTGATTTGTTATACAATGACCTCATAATATAAATATTTAACAGTTTTATTTAGTATGTCTTTTAATTTTATAAACAAACACGACAACCTACTAACCCAATTTTGTTACAAACTTGGTCATTTTACAGAGTTTGTTATGTTCAAGTTTATGGACTAGATTTTTAATGAGTACAATTTTTCCGGGATAAAAGTCCCGCTTTATGTTTTCCCGGCATAAAATAGAGTCTATATTTTAAGTTTGATCTCTAGCAACGCTTCGGTGAAAACTTCATTTAATTCCATGCTGTAGGTTTTGCGTGATGTGTGTACAGTCAGCCACAAAAGTAGCTGAACAAATTAATAATTCCAAATCCCCTTTAATCTTTTGTGTCTCTTTCAACTATCATTTTTTATTCACTAAAACACTTCAAACATTTTTTTCTTTATATCAGACTAGATGACCCGGTGAACTTCGTATCACCTACATACATTTATTATTGTTATTTATTGTGAAACACAATTTTGCCATACAATACGTATGTTATCATTATCTGTCTCTCGCTAGTCGAGAGTACGGTTTGCACGTGAAATAGCTCGTCGTACATTTGATTAACTTCGACTATCTAAGTCATCTTCTCCGTGGCATTTTGCGACAATAACGATAAATAAAGTTCTCACGCACTGACAAATTGATGATAGATTTTAATAATAGTCTTGAAATTTATTTATTTATTTTCTATTTTTAAGAACCCACTGACACTTTTACACTTTATTTATTTCTGAAATGTTTTGTATTTGAACAAAATAAACCAAAGAAATCGGACCTCATAATACAACTATGAAACAGACTTATTTCTGAACACATCTATATATATGTTACAGTTCTTTATTTCTAAAAAGAGAAAAGACATGAAATGTTTGACAGGTAGGAACATTTTGTATTGAAAACTTATATTGTCGTTTTTAGTATTTTCCGTTATTTATTATTTATGTTCGTCATCGTTTAATCCATCCCTGGACTTCCACAAATAATTCAAAACCAAAATTAGCCAAATCGGTTCAGCCGTTCTCGAGTTTTAGCGAGACTAACGAACAGCAATTGATTTTTATATATATAGATAAAGAAAAAAGAATATTTCATTTCAAGTCAATGTGAAGAACTTGTTCATCTATTTTCGTGGCATACATGCAGACAGACTAAAATTCTAAAAAAAAAAATCCTTTGGCTTCTGTTGCTCTAATAAAGACATGTAATAGTTTTTCTGCAATATCTATATCATACAGATGTTGGATTTTTCGGCTTACTATCAGCCCGGAAACTGGAATTTGTGCTCGATATGGCGATAAACTCTCCCTTTACGACATCATGGAACGGAACACACACTAAGGCAAATAGTGGGGGTCCTGGTAGCACTTCTGCTACCAGGTCTTCTACCTTCAGCCATAAAGATGTGTGTATGAGGACAGCAGGATTAAGATATACTTAAAACAAATTATAGATTAGAAAAAGCGGCGATAGCCTACTTGGTTGTGGAACGGACTGCCGATACGAATGTCCGCAGGTTCAAATCCCAACGACACACACCTCTGACTTTTCTAAAAAATATGTGTTTATTCATTGTGAATTATCGTTTGCTTTAACGGTGAAAGGAAACATTGTGAGGAAACCTGCATACCTGAGAAGTTCTTTATAGGAATTTTGAGGGTGTGTGAAGTCCACCAATCCGCAATAGGCCCGCGTGGTGGACTAAAGCCTAATTCCTCTCAGTAGTAGAGGAGGCCCGTGCCCAACAGTGAGACAGTATATAATACAAGGCTGGTATTATTATTATATTATATGATATTATAAAAGAAATTCATTAAAAACTGGGACAGGTTATATTTCTAAACATAAGCCAATAAACACACGTTAAGATGCCACTATAATGTGATAAATAGTAAAATAGACACGAGGTTGACCTTCACATAAAATGTTTTAGACCGAAACGCATTCCAGAGTTCGCATAATTATGCCTGCTAATATTAAGTAGGTGTTTCTCGCGGATTCGCTCGCGTGAATAGTCTTTCTAGCTACTTAATTCCTTAAAACGATAAGATGCTCCATCTTTTTAAAAATAAATATTATTTCCACTGGGAGCAAATTGTCGGGATAAAAAAAGCCTTTGTATGAATTCAAGACAAAGTCTACCCGTGCGGCAAATTTCATCAAAATCCGTTTAGTTGTAGCTGCGTCTACAAATTTTGGCATTTATTAATTAAGATAATATTACCCAAGTACTAAGTATTAATTTTAAGTACTTAGTGCTTCTAGTCAGTATTATTTGTTGTTAAAAAAAGATTTATTGCTTTTTTGTTAATTATGGAATGATGTAAATAATAACAGAAATAATGCTTATAAGACAATTATCTTCTTATAATTATTCCTCTATTTTTACTTACTGTACATTTTAATGGAGTTACGGTCTTACGAATTTAGCCGGCGCTATGGTTTTTAATGATATTTTATATACAACAGTAATCACGCATCCTTTGCTGTTAGATGTCGAAGAGTTCAATCTTCTATCTCCGAAGATTTTTAAAAGTTCCTAATATATAGTAAACCTTGAATAAAATGTCCGTCCAAATCGGATCAATGGTGTTTGAGAAAATCGCGGACGTACAAAACATACGAATCGAATACAACCTCTTTTTTTAAGACAGTAACAACATTTATAATTATAATATTAAAACAAGGCCATAAATAATCAGCATTATTGGATCGTAAATAGTACTTATCGGTAATAAGGTACTGACCTTCATTTGTATGCTCGCTAAAACCATATACTTAATATTATCAGGTATAATTGGTGAACTCTGTCTGGAATGCCCGTCTCGGTCTAAAACCTTATTTTATATTGAGATCAAAATCGACCATTTTGAGGAAAAATATATTTTATATCCGGATACGGATCACCGCACACAAGGTGTTTAGGTGTTCCGGGATCAGGCTATGTATATCCGTTTCCAATAGGCCGGCATAATTGTGTCGACTGCAGAGGGGTTAATCATCACTCGTCAGGGACGTGTCGGTCGTGAAAATTATAAAAAAAAAATCGCGATAAAATCCTTAAAAAATAGATTTATTTCAATATGGAAAATTCGCGTGAACATAAATCATTAAATCGCTAATCATTAAACGCCTTTATCTAAGATTTTAGCTACCCTGATTGAAGATTTATAGTAAGTTCAATTTAACTTGCATTCTTAATACTTGCCGTATAAGGTACATTATGGTATAAATATATTAATATTGCTGAGCTTGTTATATACTTAGCTATTGCGTCCTTTTACTTACACGGAAATATTATTACACCATAAAGGTATCATTATGAGGTACAGGGCAATCAACTCGCCATAACACCATTCTAACGAAGTTGTTATTTTTTTATGGGTTGGACAAAGTAATATGATATATAGGTATGTAATCATAATAAGATTATGTACTGCTCACTGCGGAGCGAGGACCTTCTCTACTACTGAGAGGGCTTAGGCGTTAGTCCACCACGTTGGCGTAGTGCGGGTTGGTATACTTCAGAAGTTTGTAGGTATCCTCACGATGTTTTTCTTGCCTCTCCGATCTCTTACCAACAAGGCTCATAACAAACATTAAGTTGACCTAATGTTTCGATACTTTTCGCGGTTTTGATATTACAATTTTATTCCGACGTTTCAAAGTCCACAAGTTTTCGGATGACCATCACCTTAACCCCCCCGCAGTCTTCGAAAAGTTTATTATAATATAATAACCGCAATAAAAACTAATAATCGTTTTATTTCTATGCCAAACTCCGCGAAACATAAGAAATCATGAAGAGGCGAAATTAAAATAATTCGATACACAAGCGACTTCCCACACATACTGCAAGCTTCAAAAGCAGAAGTCAGTTTACCGTGATTAATAACAAGGTAAAATTACTTGCGGAAGTCGACTCCTACAACTTTTCTTCTTAACCTAAACCTCGCTTAACAAAAGCATATTATGGGGTAGTCTGAGGTGACTAAAAATAGATTTTGATTACAACGCAAAATTAAAATCTATCGGTGAAATTATACTGTGAACACAAAGACCCAAAACATTCGTTTACCACATTATAACCCAGCCTAGTGTAATGATTATGGTAAAGACAATTACATCAAAAATATTACACGATATTAAAAATTCTCGAACATTCGAACAGTCGTCAAAGCGTTGGACATACTTTATTTTTCCACAAATATTTTAGTATCGAACAAATTGACTCATAAGCAAAACTATGCATTATTTATGCAAATACAACAATCGGTATCATAACCGTTTACTGGCCATAATACATGATTATGAAATGTATTTTGATATTTTGCAACACGAAGGAATTCATACTAATATATAAAGCTAAAGGGCTGTTTGTTTGTTTGTTTATTCGCGCTGATCTCATGAACTACAAAACAGTTTTTTTTCACAAATAGGAAGGTTCACTACTCCTAAGAGCTATAAACTACACCAGCAAGCGGCTATATGTTTACAAAACATAATTTCTATGACAATTTTATCATAAATAAATTGAAACATATCTGTTTTTTTACCTCGAGAAAATATTTTGCCCGTAAAATCTATTTTACGCGGGCCGAGCCATAGCCAAAGCCTAGTCGTTTATACTCCTACAATCAAACATTTTTTGCCGGTTACAGAATAGAGTAATTACGTTAATGATTTTTTAAATACAAAAAATATTAGATAAATTACTAAAAACAGTTTGTTATTAATGGGCAAGAGTGACGTCATTATAGATCTCTATGGCTATGTAGCCAGACGAACTGGCATCGTAGCTGATAGCACGTAAAAAAGTCACCTTTCTTCACGGAATATATGTATAATATGTAGGTACAATATACATATATTTCGTGATGAAAAACTAGTTACCTTTTTTGTAATTAATATAATATTACTATACTTAATCATAAATATAAAATAGTAATCTATTAGGGCTCTACCGACGTGATGCAGTAGTAGAATAAATGTAATTTAAACATACATTCTTATTCCTTACATATTATAAAAGTCTTCCGCAGCGTTCGTCTGTCGGTGTGAAAGATAAACTCAAAAACTACTGAACGGATTTCAATGAAATTTGGTGTGCAGATAGCTTGATGCTCTGCGAAGAACAAAGTATATTTTTTATCCCGGAAAAACCCTGTCACACTGGCAAAAGCTAATAGCGTAACATAGAAACCTTTCTAAAGAGTCTAAACTGAACCATTATGGTATCTAATCTAAATTCCCAAGATTACAAATCATATTTATAGTGAGTACTATTAGTGAATGAAATAATGAAAGTGTCTATTCAAATAATCATGTACTTGGACTTCGTTATTTTTTTAATTATTTCTAGACTTTTTATAAATTTAGAGGAATTGATAAATATACTAATTAAATATGTCATACTCTATACTTTTGTACACAAAATATCAGCACACATCATTTAACAAGACCACAATGTCGCCCCATCTCGATTGTATATATTAGATATTTTATTCAAGTAGTAGGTATATCGCAATAAATAATTTATAGTAAAAATTGCATCTTTTTAAATGTGAACAGGACAGTTCTAGATAATGTTTTACACTAGAAAATGGCAATATGTTTAGAATACATAATTTCTATGACAATTTTATTACAAATAGACTGAAAAACATCTGGGTTTTACGCCCATTCAACTCATTTCAACACAAATTTATTAAATTATTCCATGCCATGTCGAACAATTTATATTGTATTACTTAAAGAACATTGATTATCTTATTTTGATCACTTCAGGATTGGAAAATAGCAGTTAAATATTCATATATTACGATAATAGGAATTATAAAACTAAAAATACGTAATAGGATTAAATTCTTGTTGATTGTCTGAAGCACATTATGTTTATCAGATGAAAATTTGACATTTTGTTTTATATTTTTTTATTTAGGACTATCAACGGAGATTACAATAAAAAATAACATTAATTCATATCTAAATATGGTTGCATTTGCATTTTATTTCTTACAACAGATAGACACGAGTAGACACAATATGATACGAGTGTTATACAATTATATAAAACAAAAAAATAAAATTAGCCGCGACAAAAGTTTATTTATTTTATTTATTTGAAGTTATTGCCACTCTTTTACACATTTTTTTTTCTTTCAATTTAACTTAAATAAACAATAAATGCTGCGTATAAGAATTCAAAGTTAATCATATTCAAAGGTAACATGATACATTTGTCACTTACACGTTATTAACACGCCGTTCGACCCAAATAATATACGCAATAAAAATACGCCAACGTCCGACAATATTAAGTATATCAGGGATATTATCCAAACTCATAATATAAAAGTATTTTAACATATTTGTTTAATTTAGGATAATTTATGTGTAGTGGTGAATGGTGAAATTATCAAAAGGTATACTATGCAAAAAGAAATTCCTTAGTTAACACATCTATTTAACAGAATATAAAAATGAAGACGAACATAAATAAAGCTAAATTAAAGCCGTTAGGAATCGGATCATATAGACGCTTAGCCACTGCTGTATACAATATACAAATCCGTTTTAGTTTCTGCATCTATTTTGTACAGATAACATTACAATATTTCACACGCTCAAAACAAGACAACGGTCTCGTTTATCTAGAGGTGTTCTTATGAAAACATGCCTAATTCTGACGTATTCGGCTCCAACATGGCTAGGAAGCATCTCAAGGACACAGACCAATGTAACAAGAACAAAACATAGTTGTTAAACTCAACCGGTTTCAATCATGGTTATAATTTGTTTTTTACGAAGAACATTGAACTAACGTTGTTAAATGTGGTCGTGTGTTTGTGGACTTGCATAGTATTATGTAATATATTTTAAGGCCCGTTACCATTTACGTGGTATGTCGTAGAATTATTTAATAGTCTTTTGCTAAAACGCTGATACTCGACAAAGTGATGGTAGGTGAAAGATGATTACGATTATCATGTCTGACGAAAGATGATTACCCCTCGGCAGTCGACACAATTATGTCGGCCTGTTGGAACCGGATATACAGGCTGATCTCGGAATGCGACACACTTAAGTGGGCCTCTGGCACTTTTAACATGTTGATAAAGCTTTTAAATTTTATTTAAGTAGATCCTGTCTAAGTATTATGTTATAGAAAAAATAAAGTAACAGATGGTGAAAAATATTTTAAAATCATTGTTAAAACCATTAGGTTCTATAATTTAATACAGACAAAAATCACGCTTTGAAACTTGGACTTAATGTAAAACTGGAAATGATGGTTATCAAAAACGATTTTTTCTTGTTTTTTTTTTAAGGTTCCTCGCAAGGAACCTTATAAGAGCACTTTGTTGTCCGTCTGTCTGTGTCAAGACCTTTTTCAAAGAACGCGTAGAGGGCTCAAGTTGAAATTTATTGTGAATACTTGGGTCTACGGTCTCTTTCAGCTGTGAAAAAATCAATTTTCTCAAGCGATCAAAAGATATGACTGTTATATCGAATATTTGCGATTTTATAGGAGTATTAACCCATAGGAAACTTCCCGTTGACATATTAATATGAAATTTGGCAATGAACCTAAAACTTACAGCACGTGTTAAGGAAAAAACAGAAAACCGTAAATATTTAATTATATATTGAGATACATACAAGTTTGTATGGAACAATCAGTGCAGAAATCCAACTCGCACTAGTCAGATATTTGTAATCTCTATCGGACTATAATACCAACTATTTATTTTAGGCCACTCATCCTTTATAACAGGCCTATAAAATTTATAGTACCTTATTAAAATGTCAATGAAGCAGTAAAAACTTCTTCGACCAGTATGACACACCTAATGATTGATATGTTATAAACATACGAAGAGGCATTAGGGCGAATGGTACTTGGTACGAGCTTCTTGGCTATAAACGTTTATATTATTTACATTGTGGTTAAAATATTAACCGTCAAATAAATTGCCTATAACCCGACTAAATAGAGAATTTACCTGTTTTATCAACACAATTAATTTTTTTAATACTTTATCGATTAAATAACTTTGTCTGCTTTTTACCATGCTTCAAAACCAACTCTTACCTAAATAGTTATCATGTTATGAAATTTAAACAAGGAAAACCATTAAATCATAGGTAATTGCTAAAGTCGTTATATCAAATATATTATTTTGATTATACTCATAATATAATAATTTAAAAATTGATTTCCTTTCTTTGCTACAATATATTTTTTATACTCTCTTATAGATATATCAATATATCACATAATAAGTACCCATGTATTTTCAAAAACTTAAATTTGAATAGCCTTGTATTCAATAGGAATACCGAAATACGCTTACGTTACACAATAGGAACGCATTAAACTAAACGATAATATCATTAATATTTTTATAAATTGTAAGAAGACACTTATTAATGCACTCAACTTGCATTCGCGCTAGATATCGCTTGTGAATTGAACTTTCCTTAATAAAGACAATAAAATATTGAAGTGATTTATTGTTTTATATCTACGTGTGTTCATATTTGTATAAAGTGTGTTCAAAATGACGACTAAAGAAGAACGTAGAAATGTTTGCCGCGCGAGAGTCATTTTATCGCAGGTATGTGGTTTTTTTATTTACTTATTTTGTATGAGTTCTTGGGAAAACACAAAAGCATAAATATATTGTCATATCAGTATGTAATTCTTCAGGACATTCAATAGTTCAACTGTATTAATTTAATCTTACTTTTCTATATTAAATATAACTTCTTTACATCTTATAACCCTTGTTGGAAAATATATGTTTTTATTTAGATAATTTGTGTAAATAATGATCTACGTATTATTATATTATTATAATTTATATATTCCCGCAATTTATATCAAAGTGACCTTTTTCTGCTATTGTTTATGTACGTTGTAATTTAAATGCTTTATAAAAATGGATTAAAAATAGATTTATCTAGAATTCATTCAATTATTATGCATCTATTAGTTGTCAAATGTTATGTTTGCTTACAAATTAGCTTAAATTTGCATGCATCTAAAATTATGTCATGTGTAATTCCAAATGGAATAATACTTATCTACCTAAACTATACACAGATTATATGCAAATCGAAATTGTTTACACATTTTTATATTACAGAAAAAAATATTAAGCAGGTCAGTTTATACTAAATGATCTCTGCTGCACATAAATAAATTAAAATCAGAGGATTCATGGACGCGGGCTCGATACTAAATAAAATGAATGTAGGTCGTGGCTTAAAGGCCCTACAGACTTTATAAAAACAGCTCAAAGGAGTGATATCCAAAGCCAATTAAAAATTAGTTAAAATCCGTCAATGTGGCTCGGTTCGATAAATGCGTTGTACGCAGCAAGCAAAATGACTCAGTCCATTAAACAGAGTGCAGCATCAGTAATATCTGATTTATGTTTTCAAAAGTACTCGCTCATAGAATGTTGAAAATGTAAAAGTATTAAAATGTTTGGTGGATTTTTATCTAATCATTTTTAAATAGCTGTTGCTTCAGTACATTTATCTTTCTGAGGAATGTGATTTTTTACAGACACCGGTCCTAACTATTAGGCAAAATGGTTTTGTAAATACATATCTTATGGATCCCTATCAATATTTATATTATGGTGTTGTAGCGACCCCATATTGATGGAATAAGGGTAAGAGGTAATTTTCCATAAAAGGTCCATTTGTTCCTTTCCTTTTTATGAGCAAATATATGTAACATATGTTAGGATTTTACTGAATTTTGTGGCATTTCGTAGCATGGCAATGACTAAATGCATGGCAATGAATCAATATAGAATATCGGTAATGACAAACGGCGATGAAGAGAGTAATATATTTTTGTCTGCATTAATCTTGAGTGCCTCGATGTGCGCTAGTTCCATCTCTGCCCGCCCTTTTGAGGATAAAGACGTAATGGGTGTTTTTGTTTTGAGTTATTCTACGATTTTTTAAAAAGATATATATAATGTGCAATCGAGCGATCAGACAGACATATATTGGATCTAATTTTTATGCAAAAAATAACGAAAGCAATAAAAAATGATTTAAATGTAAAAAATAAATTTAATTTTAAAGTAGGGAAAAACCTATTATGCAGACTGAACAAATCTTCCAAATTATAAGACGGAAAACTAAATTAAAAAAAAAAGCCAGTCACATATTAAACTGTTAATTCCCGGAAATAAGGCTCGGTAAGAATAAAAATCCCATTCACACACAACGAAACCGAATCTGTCGACATGTTATGTTAATAAATTGTGTTGAAATTCTCCTAGAGATAAGATTTTTGAGAAGTTTTCATCTAAATGGGCACGAGTATCGTTTATAGAGCCTACAAAGCACCTGTTTGTATTAAATTATCGAAACTTTGGAGCAATGTTTTCACATTGATTATGAAAGTATATGTATTTATCTAGAAGTATATTTTTAAGATATTTATATTGGTGTATGTTTATCATATAGGCTTATTTTATAGAGCCTATTTAAGGTCTTATTAAAATGCGCTATCCGTATTTTTGTAGTCTATATATTCAAATTTATAATATGTATAGAAATTTCAAAATAAAATGCTACTGAAATTGTGGATTTCGTGCATCTCCTCTTAAACCACACATTATATTAATTTGCAACCAAATCTATTAAATAGACAATTTAATAAAGAACATAGTGTCAGTTAACATTTTTCAAAAAACCTAAAAAAAAATTTTTTTGCTGATTAATTGTATTTGATTAATTGTAAGCCATTTGCATATTTTCACCTTTTAACTAAACATGCGGCGTAAATTTAAGATGACATAAATGGTCACTGCCAAAACCACTTGAGGGCGAAGTCTTAATTCTTAATAGAGTTTAGCATCACAACAGGTATGCTAAACCAAACACTAAGTTATTCAATGTGCCAACTATAATATTTTTATAATATCAACACCGAAAGAGATACGTACGTATCTGTTGAAATTATACACGGATACCAAACAAACGAACTGTTTTATTATGCGAACAAGAAAAAACAGTTTTTTTTTTAATTTAAATTCTAAACAGCCATTATCGATTACCAAAGAGTAAAAACTATAAAACTATATTCACAAGACAAAGGCAACAAAAACATTATGCCACAAACATTATGTTTAACATTCTTCCAACAGTATCGACTACCCAATCCGACGGTCAATACAATTATGATTATGTACTAACATCGGAAAACTATGCGTTTTTCGTTACATTCTACAATATCGTAATCATAATATCCAATCGTATAGTATGAAAATCCTTAAATATTTTTTTTGCAAAATAATCCAAATATAATATTTTTAATTATGCATTAAAATTGTATATTTATGCATTTATTATGAGAATAATATTTGATACACTTTTAAAATAGATTTAAAATTAGAACACTCGCAGAGTATTAATTTTCGCAAAGTTTTCATACAAATTTTGATAATGTTGATAGATAAATAATATATTAAGTGTTACTGTCTAATAAATATCTGGAGCACTATTTTCATTTGGGTTTAACGCCTGGCCATCAATAAAGGTTATCTATGTAAGTAAATCAAATTATAATGCTACAAAGTTGCTAAGGTTTGATAATAGAATGTATTAGTTGTGATACTCATTCACTTGCAGTACTTTTTTTATGCATTGTTTTTTAATGCAAAGGTTGAATTGTGTCTATCATTATATAAATATATCAAGATATTTTGGATTGAATGTCATGAACGTTCTTTTGTCTTTTTCATTTTGCTAGCAAAGATAGGACCAAATATTGACATGCCGAAATTATACTAAATAACACTAAGATATATAATAACAACTTTATCGCATTTACGTACGAGATTGTAGTTTATTGCATTGTTTACGTTTTAATGCAAATGAACGGTGAAGCTATTGTTCCTACTGATTGTATGTTTTTTTACATATTATTCCGAATACATAAACTGCTTAATTGCAAAGGAAAACACTGCGACAATTTGACTAGTTTAACTTGCATTATTTGATAAAAACCGGATACGAGTTGGAGTCGTGTACCTAGTTTCTCAAACTAGTTTTTTAATTATTAAAAAGTGCCTCCGGTGTTTAAAATATGATATATTTACCATATGGAATTATAAATGATGTTTTACTGGAAAAATCTTAATCAAATAAAATTTTATTAACTATA
>NC_051120.1:85309-110752 GCF_014839805.1 Manduca sexta
CTGTTTACATTGACATTTCTACTTATACTCATATATGCAATACTAAACCATTTTTGACACTAACTGGTATTGGCTAAAAATTACGTATAAGGTACATCAACACTTTCTAATTCTGATATTACCTAACTAGTATTTTCAAGATAAGTTTCTAAGATCAACAGAAGGCACCGTATTTGTTTTGAAAAGTTAGTAGTAATTTTGAGCTAAATGAAGCCAGTATGGTTAAAGTCAAATTGTAAACTCTACATTAAACATTTGTGATTGAAAAGTAGTAAGTAGGTGGAGCGATTACTGTACTAAAGCCCGTATTAACAGATGCAACTCAATGTCGCTCTCAAGTGCGCTATCAGCTAAGGCCTGCCTAATTACAGTCGCCATCTTAAGATTGTCACTCTTTAATAAACAAATATCAACAACTTCTCAAATGATATCTTAAGTTACAGCATATCATGGATATTGTCTGAGAGGTTTTGTTTATTTGACAACGGCGACACAGCTGAAAACCAGCTCTTAAATGACAAGTTAAGGTTTATTAAAGAGTACAATACACTAAATGTCTACTTGAGATCGTACTCAAAGATGAATTTCATTTATTAATATAGCCCTAATTATAGATAATCCCGCATTTTTCATATTAAAGACACTGATAACGAGAGTTAATAATCGCGCCTTGTTTATCAGGGAATACCCTGGGGGTGAATGTAACAGTTTGTTGGTTTCACCGGTCTTACTGCCCAATGTTGACACTCGAAAAGCATCTCAGTCATCAATTTTGTTTTGTTGATCAGCGAGAACCATCCTCAGGAATAAGTTACTAATTGATATAGCAACAACCTAATATTGGAATTCTGTTAAATCAATACTTTATGGCCCCGGATGGTATTGCAAAAACTACGTGCTTCCTCACGATAAAAATAGGTACTACGTTAATTTTTTATTGTCGTTTTTTACGAAGTCAGTTAATGGAACCGTGACTATGACTCTTTAGATATCTTTAGGTACATATAATAAATTTGTAACAGGTCGATATCTGTACATTAAAAGATATTGACGAAAAACTAATGTGGGGTTCTTCATTAGAGCAAGAGAAGCCAAAAGAACAGTTTTTAGATTTTTTGCCTGTCTATGTTTGTACACGCATCATACAAAACTACTGCATAGAATTGAATGTAGTTTACCGATGGATTGCTAAAGGCCTAGCTTAAAACGTAGGCTTCGTTTTATCCCGAGAAAATATAAAACGAGACATTTATCCAGAAAAAGCTTTTCACGCGGGCGGATCCGCGAGCAGAAGTAAGTCAGATATTCCCGTGGTATGTAGATTATTCGAGGTTAACACCTTCGCACCTTTACACCTATTAACCTGAAGAGGTAAACACATGTAAAACGCTAGAGCATTGCACCTGTGTTTAGATTTTCAGTTTCAAGTTGTAACTCTCTTAGACTACTAATATGCCGTATTAGGCGGGCTCCTTACTTTACGAACTATAATCTACAATGTATTATTTTCTATTATTATTAATTTAGTCCATCTTGCATGCCCCTGCATGAGGGGACTTTGTCTCGACCGTTGACACACAGTAAGTGTGTATACCTCATGGTTGCTAATTCACATTGGGGCCTATGAAGTCTCTCTCGCGAACTTTTCTGGCCTTCTCCCCTCCTTCCATTCTAAGAGGGTTCCTTTTCCTTCCCCAATACTTCCTTCTCCAGATATCTCGTTCCAACTTTCCTCCAGGGTCCCTGCAGTCATTAAGCCAGGGGATTGCAGTATCTCATTTGTAGGATTCCCACAGTGTTGACTGTGGGTGCGATACAAAAAATCGCCGTTTTGACTCAGGACCGAATCTAAAACCTCGCGGTTCAGTACACTGTCATTAAGGAATAAGGCAACAAAAGATTGCTAAAATTAATGATGTCATTAGATATAGTGGCACGTTTTACATTTGTGTTAGTACCGTTACAAAATGAGTATTATCAGGCAATTAATACAAACAAGGCTTTATTGAAATAAAATATATCCTCTGACCTAGACCACTTCTTTAATGAAATAGCTAAATTGTAGTTATTTAAATCTACATCGATACGAATATTATAAAAAGGAAATGTTTGTTTGTAAGTTTGTTGGGGCTAATCTGTGGAACGAATGTACCGATTTCGAAAATGGTTTCAATAATCCGAAGCTACATTAGTGGACATTTAAAATTAATATGAGTTGTCGATCTAGCAATTATGGAATTGAGATTTTTTTTACTATTAATCCCTGACTTATGTAAACTTATTAACGTGGGATTTCATGTTATTGCTTTCGGCTAAATTAAATTCCTAACAAACGATTAGTTATTCGCAAAATAGCCGTATGACTGAAATTAATTTTGATAAGTTACATTAAATCTATTTAAAAATTTAATGATAAAATCGATACATTAATAGCAACTTTGCTATTACCTATTATGACGTGACGTTATTTCAAAAAAACATAAACAATATGGGACAAATAGTGTCCTGAAAAGGTTCCCAAATTTGCTTATTTAAGGATTTGATAGGCCATGTTTCTATATAATATGGA
Source organism: Manduca sexta (assembly GCF_014839805.1). Classification (NCBI taxonomy): domain Eukaryota; kingdom Metazoa; phylum Arthropoda; class Insecta; order Lepidoptera; family Sphingidae; genus Manduca; species Manduca sexta. The sequence continues at coordinate 87,879 of NC_051120.1, forward strand.
AGACAAATTTTCTATAATTACTGGCTAAACTGCTAACCTCAAAATTCCATCCAAGGTTTTTTATTTTACATATTTACCTATTTGTATGTAGAGTTCACAATACTTGTTATCAGCTAACAACATTATTGACAATGAAACGAAGGCATTCAGTGAAGGCCATTTCCTTATGTTTAACTTTAAAATTATCTTTGTAAACATGAATCAGGTCATCTCAAGTATTTGCTGAGATTTATTTAGGTAATGTATGTCAGATTACACTAATCTCCAAAATTATTTGCTTTTCAAATTTCCTTATAACCTTCAGTGCAAAATAGAGTTAGGCAATGAGATCAAGGCATCTGAGATTTTTTTTATTGCTGCTTGAATGACGAGACGAGCTTGCCGTTCGCCTGATGGTAAGCAATACGACCGCCCATAAACAGTAGAAACACCATTCAACACCTACAATTACAAAGAATTGTTTGGTATTGCACTGCGCACGCCGTCCTGTAACATGAGATGTTAAGTCTCATTATGTCCAGTAGTTACACTGCTTACAATGTCCTTCAAACCGGAATACAACAGTGACTACACACTGCTGCTTGGCGGCCGAAATAGACATCGCGGTGGTACTTACAGGCGGACTCACACATATGAGAGACACCAGCTTGTTCATAAAATAATCATATCGACAAATACTACGTTTGTCGAACAATTTAGTGCTTTACTAATACGTTGACAATTAAGTATTACAAAAAAAATAAAACATACAAACACACATCACGTATAAATATCCCCGAAGTGGTATGCAGAGGCGTACAAAAAGGGCACCCACTTTTCGCCAATGTGTTCCGTCCCATGATGTGATATTGCCTATCGCCATATCGGGCACAAATTCCAGACTCCGGGCTGATACTGAGCAGAAAAACCCAAATAACACTGCCCGACCCGGGATTCGAATCCAGGACCTCAGAGTGATGCCGTAGCGCGCATGCAGTATAATTACGCATATAGGCAATAAAAAAAAACACATGATATTCAAATGATCACAAAGTACTTAAATATTTTTTTAATTAATTCAGAGTTTTTTTTTTTGTTTAACAACTGCTTGAAAATTTTGGCACTGAAGACAAATTGTGATTAAGATAATATGATTTAATTATAATATTCTATATGGCCTTCTACTGCGGACATGGTTGTTAAGAGCAAAAAATATTATCCAGATAAAAACGGCTTTACATATACAATAATAGTTGATGACTTCAAGCATTACGTTTCCTATCCCGATTCATTAAATCAACAATTATCTTACAACTTCACTGTTGCTTGGCGGTAAAGATAAACAAAGCAGCAGTAGGTCTATCCATATGAACTTAAAACCGAGAGTCTCACTAACTAGTACCTACTGTAGGAATGGAACATTAGTTTAATGCATGGAATGGGACATACAACGCATCAACGAAATGAAAGGGATAGATAGATGACAAACGATTTCTAGACGTAGTTTGCAACTTGCCCTTTAGGATATCCAAAAAAAATGTGTCATGTAACTCGATTTTGATGCTTGTAATTAATCGACATCAATGCCTCAGTCATGTGTTAGTCTCTCAGCCAATCACAAAACACCACACGAAGCGTTTTTTGTCACATTCTAAGACAGTAACATCGGACAGAAGACGGGAGGCGAAAAAAATAATAAAACAAGCAATAACTCTGCAATTACATTCTACTAAGTATTACTCGCAACCCAATGCGATGGTCCGATCAGATCCGCACACATTTGATACATCTGTATACGACGTAATACAGATGGCTTACAGTCTGGATCGATGGCGTGACATCGTACGGCGGAAGCTGATGAGACGTGATCTTCTTCGTCTTCTTTAAAAAGAAATGGCTCATCGATGATTTTGCCAATGTCGAGTGGGCAGGAGTTAAGGTGAGAGGTGGTCACGACCCTAAGAACTGAGAAGAACGACGCTAGGAGGAAGAAGTATTACTCGCAGCTTCGCCCGCGTGAAAAGCCTTTCTCGCTACAACTCACTAAAACACTATACGACTCCAGCCACATCTATTTAAAAAACATTTTTAATTCCATTATTTCCCATCGAAGCAAAGTACCGGGATAAAAAAAGGCTAATACAATTGTTTCTGAGTTCAGTTGTAACAAACTTCAAAACATTTTCATAAAAATACAATAGGGTACCGGACTCATTTTTGTTTTTTACTATTATCATATATTTACATAATATAAATTATAGCACACAAGGAATTATTAAAATCCGGTAAAAAATCAACAAGTTATAAGTCTTTGAATTTCGGTGGAAGGGGTAATTAACAAGAAACAGAAAAGAGACGAAATACCCACATGTGACGTCATCGGGAATTACAACGCGTGCGAAAGAAAGAAATGAAGCGATATCCCCACATCGCGCCTACTTCTGCACATTACAGTATTTTAAATATGAATTACTTGCTCATTTCTTAACGAATTTTTATGCAGTTTCAGCTGGAGTGCTTCTGTTTTCGTATTATTAACCATTACATATAGAATAATGTACAAAATCAAGCATAGGCCGGTCCCTATTAAGAACAAATCCCACATTTAAACTAATATTCATTGAATATATGTATTAGATCTTTGTAAGCCAATCACGAATAAACCCATTTTGAATTCAATATAAGTGACAAACAACATACGTTTTTGTAGGTAATCACTACCGCCCCTGAGCTTCTGCAATACCAGGGGACCATATAAATACTAAAGGTAGTTAAATGAAGTTTAGCACACAACTTCAAAATATGTCCTGGAATAACACATAGGGTTCATTTAGCATATGAAACGACTTGCTATGGACAGAGTCACGTGGAAAAGCTAATAAAAATCTATGAATAAATTATCTTTTATAAGTATTAATGTCCTTCGCACATTAATTGTATAAATTAAATTTTTGTGCTGTAAACCAAAATTAAAATCTAGCTTATTTGAATATTTCTTAAATATACCACAACTGTTTTATATTTACACAAACCCACGTTACAGCGGCGTCGCGGCACGTGATTTAAAAAATCTAATAAATCTTATTTCAAAAGAGGTCCTTTATTGTAAATGTATTCCGATTTCTAAATCATTAGCACAAATCGACAAAAAATAGAATAAAATAATAACTAATTAGCCATTTGAGGTACCAAATTACGAAAACTGGTTACCAAAAAATTTTGGAAGACTTTATACATAGGCCGGATAAGAGCCAATGGGCCATCTATGTAAAGTGTTATTAAACGCCCATACATACAAAACAAAAATAATGGATGCTTTGTAAGCCTTAATGCGAAGTAATAAAAAAGTTACTAGTTTAGGCGTCCCAGACTTTCAGCGATAGTTTAAATTTGGAATAAAAATTATTATTCTTAACACGGCTCATAATGATATTTTGTTTATTTTTGATTTAATTACAAGGGATTTGAATAGGTTCGCCGCGTCGCGCACAATTCAAATATTTTTCATAATGGAAGTCATTTAAAAACCTGTTATTATGTTTTTGTGCTCCTGTGGCGTAGCGGGCGATTAATTACAAGTGAACTAAAATGTAGTGTGTTCGATTCCCGGATCAACATTTATCTCATGACTGGGTATACCGCGTATACCGGCGGCGGTTCCTCGTAGTCCCTTATATGTATTTACGATTTAAAACATTCAATCTTATTAATTTATGATGTCACCAAGGATCAGGTCTGTGTGTTATTGTTGGGATGGTTATGCTGTAATCTTTATAAACACGGAATCATGAATAGCAAATAATTAAACTGTGTTCCTTCATCAAATAATAATTTAAATTCATTAAACTATAACAGATTTACGTTTGTTTCCAGTTCCTGACCTCCATGTCCCCGAACCTTCTTCTCATGGGTATAGGCATGGCGATCAGCTTCGCAACTATCGCCTCTCCCGATCTGCTGCATGCGCCCGAAGGCCTCTCCATGGACGACGCACAAGCTTCCTGGTTCGGTAAATATTTTAAAGGCATTATTGTTTTTATAATTGATGAGCAAGAAAAGCGAGAAATATAATGATGGGACTGTTGATAACTGACTTTATTATTTCTATTTGGAAGGTATAAATTATTAAGTTTTATATAAATTAAAGAGTAGTGATAGTCTAGTAGAGAGTGGAACGGACTACAGAGATAAATGTCCACAGGTTCAAAACCCAAAGGCAAGCACCTCTGACTTTTCTAAGGTTATTTGTGTATTCTTTGTGAATTATCGCTTGTTTTAACTGTGAAAGGAAAATATCGTGAAGATCTTATCTCAGAGGTTCTCTATTGATTTTGAAAGTATGTGAAGTCTACCAATAATACAATCTGTACTAGGCCAACGTGGGGGTCTGAAGCATAATCCCTCTAAATAATAGGGGAAACCTGTGCCTGGCAATGGGACAATTTATGTATAATACAGAGCTTATATTATTTATATAATAAATATAGGTATATCAAAATATTATGATGACGCCTGATTCCTACTATAACAATTCAGACGCTTCGTGTGTATCAATGTGTGACATTGCCTAGCCATTAGTTTAGGAGTATTTACATCTGCTTTTATTCGGACAAGGCAATTTGACCCCCCTGCATCTGTTGCTAAGTGGATCAAGGCCCAAATAGAATATGATAGACTAGAGAAGTTTATCTCTTAACAGTCTACATAATTATAATGACCTGTTTAAAATCGGATATACATTTGATCCCAGAACTTGTCATACTAACGTGGGCTATGGCGGTTTACACCTTGTATGCGGTGGTCGCTATCCGGGTTAATACTACTATCTTACCACCAGAACCTACAGCAATATCGTCATATGAAATCTGCTATATGTATAGACTCAAGGAGTTTTCTAATATGAAAACCATTTCCAGGAAGTCTCTCCTACTTGACGCAACCGTTTGGCGCGGTTCTCTCCGGTCCCATTGTAGATTACTTCGGACGGAAACGTGCAAGTTTCCTGGTAAATATCCCTCACCTCGTTGCCTGGGTTCTGGGATACTTCGCGTGGAATCTACCATCTCTTCATTGCCAATGGTCTGCTCGGACTTGGAACTGGGCTTATGGAAGCACCTATTGCTGCCTATGTTGGGGAAATAACGTAAGTTTTTACAGATTGTTTACTAAGCGCCATCTTTATTACATGACCACAATCACTTATTTCGATCTATCTAAAAATTTACCAATCAGAACAAAATTCTTTTGACATTCTTACAAATGAGTTTTTTGATTAGTACATTCTCAGAATTGGATTCAAGATTAATATTGGGATCGTTTATAAAAAACGGCTGTAAGTAATATTTACTAGTCATTTAAATATTACTTACATGACGTACATCTTTTAGTTTCACCGTGTTATATTAATTACTTTCCATCATATTTAATCCTTCGTATGTTATTGATTGAACACTCAAATGTTTTGTATATGGCTGATGCTAATTATACTATGAAAATTACGTTTCAAAAGATTTTGGTAATTTTTCATATGTTAAGCACAACCCTGATTTTATTTTGAAAAAGATGATTAGTAATGCAACTATATTTGCATATATATTTCCACCTTTTCCAGTGAACCATCAATCCGAGGAACTCTGTGCACGGTGACACAGCTGTTTTTGGCAATTGGCATATTACTCATGTATTTTTTGGGAACGATTGTAACTTGGAGGAACGCAGCTTTGATCGCTCTTGCTGTTCCTGTTACGGGTATGTCGTTGGCTCTTTTGGTAAGTATTAGAAACGGACATCCTTTATTAATTATTTATTTTGGTTAGGTTAAATTACAATAATGTTTTAGCAGATATCTTGGTATGAAGATCGTAATTTTTGAGGCGAAATTAATGATTCAAATATAATCTCTTATGTGCAGTAAATTTTCCGCTTTGAAAATTATTTCGCTTGCTTATAGTTATTATGCTGTAGACTTTTAATTATGCAATTTAAATTTACGGGTATTACTAAAAGTAATGTCCCTCCTAAGCGAATTTCGGCCACGCTGGCCAATCTCAACGGAGACCAGCCAGCTACGCAGGATATATCATAGTCCACAAGTGTGTGCGCAATACATAGGTACACTCTGTTGCTTCGCTCTTCGCTCGTAGTCCGGTGGGACAGCAATTCGACATGACTAGAGAGAGGTCTAGCGCAGGACCAACGACTTTTCGGCCTTTCTGAGGCACGGGGGTATTACACCGTCAGCTTCCTGACTCCAAGCTGCGACTGAGTAACTTAAAATAAAACCCAGTCATCATTTTTGGCTCATGATTCGAACCCAGGACCTCAGCGCCATAGCCGCACTCGTACCGCGCAAGCATTACAACTACGCCCACGAGACAGTCAACGAGTATTACTATACTTATATTATTACTATTTTTAATCTTTCAAATATTGTTTCTAGGTACCAGAAACCCCAGTGTGGCTTTTGTCCCAAGGTCGAGATAAGGACGCATTAAAGGCTCTCTGCTTCCTTCGCGGATGGACTACTCCCGACAATGTCAAAGAAGAATTCGACAGACTAGTAGACTACTCGAAAAATTTACACCGTTGCGCTATTTGCTGTGAAACTGAGAAGGATAGCGAACCAGAAGACTGTGAACATCATAAGATGAACATGGTTAAGAGGTATTTACTTATTGAATTCAGTTTTCGTCAACCTACTGATGCTTAATGTCTCAGGATGACACAGATACTGTTCCATACGGTTCTTTATTATATATATACACACTAATAAATGCGTCAACATCACGCATTTATTCCTGAAGAGGTATGCAGAAGCGCAACCAGAGCACCCACTTTTCGCCAAGTAGTATTCCGTCCCATGATTTGACAGGGGGCGAGCCTATCGCCATATTGGACACAAATTCCAGACTTCGGGCTGATACTGAACAGAAAAACGCAAACATCACTTTGCCCGACACGGAATTCGAACCCAGTACGTTCAGAGCGCTGCCGTACCGAGTTTGCAGTACAACAAGTAGTTTATTCTTTATGACAATTGTATTGTTATTTATGACATACCGCTTATTAGGTCGGCTTACTCCATCTTGTTATAAAGTCATGATAAATGAAATGGTTCAAGGAAGTGCAAGTAAGACTGCCTTGGTGGCATAGTTATATAACTGAACGACTGAAGTGCTGAGTTCTCGGGTTCGATTTCCGAGTTGGGCAAACTAATATTGTGTTTTTCTGTTCAGTAACAGCACGGAGTCTGGAAATTGTGTGCGATAGGGCGATTGGCTGGCCCCCTATCACATCACGGGACGAAATACGTGCCGCGAAAAAAAATAAAAATATAACTTATAATAGCGTATTTACTATTACAAATTCATTATATGCCGTTGGTGCAATAACCATGTCTAGGAATTGAGCGGCAAAGTTATGTTTGTCAAGTTTGAAATTATAATATGTACTAACTTTTGCTTGGTATTACATACATTTTTTTTCTAACTGATCAGACCAAATTACACAAAATCATTATAAATTGTAGCCTATATGTGGTTCCGATTTATAACCAATATAAATGTAAAGTTTCATCCAAATCAGTTTAGTAATTTTTTTGTGAAAGAGGAACAAACATACATTCATCCTCACAAACTTTCGCATTTATAATATTATATTAGTAGGATTATATTTAAATCCTTACCGACAAGTATGTACTGAACCCTCGGTGCGCGAGTCCAACTCACACCTGTTTAGTTTTTTTTATATTATTCTTACACATTTCTCACGTATTCTGTATGTCCTTAGAACCTTATGGAAGTCACTGAATCCATTCAGTTGAGATAGCGCTGTATAACGATATAAAATAACAATAACAAACGTGTAGTTCCTTGGCATTTGGCCATGTTTGTTTTTGTTTTTATTCTTATTATTTTTTTTAAGGCAATTGCTGTACATACTCTTATATATTAACTCTTATATATTTTTAAATAATAAGCAGTTTCCGAGTTTTTTTTATACGACTTACCGCCATTTTCAGTAATAGATTCCAATCCCTTTTTTCGATCTATCTCAAAAATGGACCGATCGGAACAAAGGTTTTTGACATGCTTACAAATTAGGTAGTTAGGTATCTTGTTTGTCAATTTTCGTAATAGGATTAAAGATTGGGATTGAGATCGTTTATTGAAAACGCTTGTAATTATGCCCATATATGACTAAGGGCCGGCGCATATACTTTTAGAGGAGCGCATTAAATTTAATTAAATAATAAAGTGCATTGCATTGTTGTGTTAATTGATTTTTGAACATTATTTCAATGAAGACAATGTCGATAATAGTTTCACAGTAAAAAAAGCTCAACCCTGCGCTGCCATATATGCGCCGGCACTAAGATGCTCGAACGATTCTTATTAACAGCTAGCTTTTACTTGCGGATCCACTCGCGTGAAAGTTTTTCCGGGATAACAACCCCACATTGTATTTCCCCGGGATAAAAAGAAGCCTATATAGGTTAGATTATTAGCAATACATCGGTGAAACCGTATTCAATTTCATGTGATAGTTTCTGCGTGATGCTTGTTAAACATACAGACAGAGACAATTTTTTTCTAATTAAAAAATTATTAGTATACATTTGAATTATATTTATCGAATATCATTTAAATATTAAAATTTACATAATATATTTTAGCCCTATCTATATGTGGTTAGAGAAAAAGGTAGTACCTTTTTCTCTTAAAATTTTAATTTTTGAAGTCAATACCGATCACACCCAAAAAAAATTTTCATACCCTTTAGTTTAGTCATAAGTACACCATTTATTTTACTTTATTATATAGTTAATTTTTTTCCAGATTCTACCTCAAGTTCAAATTCGTGATGTTGGTGAAAGCTACTTTGAGACCTTTGGCTCTTGGTCTCCTCTACTTCATGTTCTATGTGATGAGCGGGCTCACCCCCATAAGGCCCAACATGGTGAACATCTGCGGGGCTTTCGGCATGGACGAAAATGGAAAGCAGATTGTTGTAAGTTGAATTATGCTTTGATTTTAAAGGCTTTTTTGTATCATCCAGTACTTTTTTTTATAATTTCTTTGCCATTTCTTTTTATCTGAACGGATCGTTTAATTATGCTTTGATTTTTAGGTTTTTTTTATAACATCCAGTGCGTTTTTTTATAATTGTTTCACGATTTTTTTATCTGAATGGATCAATACTTATAAAATAGACTATAAATTTGTAAAACATTTTTTATATGTGCACAAGGTGACTCCATGGTACCTGATGATAAGTGGAGTGGGGTCCAATAGAATGTCGACTGACGAGGATGATTACCCCTCGGCAGTCGACACAATTATGTCGGTCTGTTTGAACCGGATATACACAGGTTGATCCTAGAATGCAACACTTACGTGGCCTACTAGGGCGAGTTTAACACTTTGTGAACGGAAGTCGCTATCCTAGCGAATACAAAATATATCCTAACACCAGCAAAAATTATGAATTAGGGCATTGTACTATACAAACAATCTCTTTATTATATAAAATTTTATTTCACATCCAAGTGTAGTCATCATTCCAAAGAAAGTCATAAAATATATTATAATATAAATATACAACAATGCTCGGTTAGTCATGTTTGCAATCTGAATGCTTTCTGCATGTAGTCATATCTTCACAAATATTATTCCAGTAATGATTAATAGGCCTACAACATAACCATGCCTTCTCAAGTAGAACTAAAACAAAGGTCTTTATAGATACTTGTATTTTATAATCAGAGGTGGCTTTTGGGAGAGGCGAACCGGGCAACCCCCCGGGGCCTCACGCTTACAGAGACTTCGCGCGTTGCCTCGCAGGACCTTTTTTTACGTTCTTACCGACGAAACTGTTAAAACTGGGGAACGTTTTTTTACTCTGCCCGGGGCCTCGCGTCTGTTTCTTTTTGCTTTCGCCTGGGACTTCGCGTCGTTTAGGGCCGCCACTGGATATAATACTTCTTACTTTCTACAGCAGTGAAATACCATATTACTAGTAGTAAAATACCATTTTGCGATACAAAATTGATGAATATCTATATTTCAGACCTTTTCATCATACTAATGATTTTAGTTTACAAGAATTTGATTAAATTTACTAACAATTCGGCACTGTGGGTCTATTTTATTAAATTATTAATTGTTATATAACAGTTTGTAAGATTGGCAATTAGTTTGAATGCCTGTAATGCCAATATAAATATAATTCTAAATACAGTGACCACAAATTTTGTATGTCCGGTATGACTACCTCCATGGGTACCACAAAGTCTCCGTTAATTTCTTATATCAATACAGGGAATCCCGTAATCAATCTTTGTTTACGATTACCGCATGATTTATTTGTTTATTAATTAAGAAAGGCACATCAATTACTTGTAGTTTGATAAACATGACAATTGCTCAATCTCAATAATGATAAAATAAACTTACTAGCAATTATAAACAAACCAATAATGTGAATTTGATAAATTCACTCATAATGAATTTGATATTACTGTTTTGCAGCTAATGGTCGGTGTGATAACCTTCATTGCGGCTCTCTTGGTCATTGGCCTCATCAAAATTGTTGGGAAACGTAAGCTGGGCATACCAGCTATGCTCGGGACGGCATTATCTTGCACTGCCCTCAGTATTTACGCCAAACAGTATCTATCAGACTCCGTGTTTTCGTATGATACAGCGACATTCCCAGAAGAAAAGAGTGTCTGGCCTTTGATCTTCCTCTACGCTTTGACTTTGTTTACCGGATGTAATGTATCGTGGGTGCTGCTTGGAGAAATCTTCCCGTTCAGGTAACAAATCAAAGATTCCAAATTGAACCATTCATACAATTAAACATAAACTTTCATTGAAATTATTTGAGAAAATAAAAGTCACATTTGATAATGATTTCTTATGTTTACACAAATGCGAGACATTAAAATTAAACTACTTTTCGAATTTTATTGCGGTTTTTTATATTTAATTCCGTGACCATGAAGGCTGCGAAGCCTTCGAAACGTCAGGAGAAAACTAAAATATAAAAAAAATCCGAAAAGTAGTTTAATTTTAAAGTCACGTTTGAGTCTTCTAAAATGCCTATAATGTTGCTTCTATAATCAAAATAGGAAACGGAAAGCATCCGAGCACTTCAAACTATCAACCACTAAAGATTATTTGATCTTGTTAAGATAAAGATTGGGAACTTATGACTCATGCGCGTCACCACTTCACACCAAAGTGAATAAAAATGTTAAGCCCACACAAATAGATGATGCATGGTTAACAATACCTTGTAGTGTGTACTTAGAGGTGTTATTAAGGACTGTAAATGTTTATTTAAATCCTTTGAGTAATTCCCAATGTAATTTAAAAAATCCAAAGCATCACTAAAAATTACTTAAATAGTACCTGAACTTGTATAAAACCTATTTTTTTATTTAGTATTTTTTTTGCGGCTGTAGGGACTACGTTCATTTTAATCTTACATTTTTCTATTTCCTTCCCTTCACGTAACTTTTACTATTTTTAATTGTAAGCAAAATCTATCTAAATAGATATGGATCCAGTAAAAATCGACTTAACGGCCAATGTGGCTCTCATTTCAACTAGCACATGTTCCTTTGTCTTTGAATTTGAATCAGTGGGGAATCTAATATTAAGCATCAAAGATGTACTACCATTGCAATTACTATTTTTTTATCATTCCAAGAAATTCGTTGCAATAATTTTATCTCTCCCATTGACTAAACATTATAATTTGCCTAAAACCTAAAACAAATACACAAAATTATTCTTTAACAGAAGTCGTGCATCAGCCCAAGGAATAGCCGCTGCCTTTAACTATATTGTCACCTTCTTCGCCGCGAAAACTTACATCGATCTTGAGATCCAACTTAAGTTGTGGGGAACATTTGCTGTCTACGCTGGTTTCGCTTACGCCGGAACTATATACCTGTACTTCTTCATGCCTGAAACAGAAGGAATCCCACTTCAAGATATTGAGAGTTTTTACAAAGGAAAACTCAGGACTTTCGCAAATGATCCGTTTATTAATTTCTTTAGAAAAATATTTAGGATAAAGCCATGATCTCATCGATTAGATTAAGATGTACTGATGATTAACTTTATTAATTTAGGAATTATTATTAAATTAATATTTAAGATCTTCTTTAGTATCATTTATAATAAACCTTTCATAGCATCATAATGTTCAACTTAAATTATTATGGAATATTCCAATTCCATTTTTAATCAAATTGAAGACAATAATTTCTTACTCGAAATGAAAGGTTTAAATAATAAAATACTTACTACATGGTAACTATTTGAATACCCTGGAAAAGTTTTGTTGGTAAGACTAAAATGTTAACAGAAAATATATATAAACACCAAAATAAGAACATAAAAAGTTTGAAAATATTTTAGTAACATTTTGTTTTCTCCAAATACACTTTAAAAAACCGTGTAAAATAAAATAAACAAATAATGATAAACGAGTGTACGATATTGTGCTAAACGTACTATAAATAATGCCACCGTAGGTTGTGCCTTATTATCTGTATTCATTCACCTGAACCCATCTGAACCGAACACGCGTGTTTTACAAAATACCCACATAGAAAAAATGTGAATTAATTTACAATTTTAAATATTTTCAATTAAATTGTATGCAAGTGAGTGTTTTAAATAATGGTACTTAAATTGCAAATTGAGGATGTGAATCCAGCTCCAAGTCGACTAAGATCTGTAACCTCACAAGTAAGTATGTTTAAAAATGAATATTGAAATGTGTTGTTATTAAATATATGTATGCTAATGACTATGTGTACCACCTGAAGCCTCGCAACGGCTTATAATATTTTTTAAATTATCTAGGACACCAGACTCATAAAAATACTCTAAGCTGTCAGTATTTATGTATAAAATTTAATATTATTTACATTGAATTGCCAAGGGTGACATTCAAAACAAAACGTGCATCGCAATTATAACATATACTTACTTTTATACAATTGATTCGAATTGTTATAAAATATACAAAAATTCTACATCTTTTGCCTATAATAATTCCATACCGGAGCTAGGAATACAAGTTGATGCAATCAATTATCACTAAATGGGAAATTCTGTACTGCGTATTTATTAGAATTCTCTTCAATTCCACGACATAAAAATACCAAAATCAGTTTGAACGTAATGACATTTCCATTTAAAGTAACGGTTTTAAATATACAGTAATTAGAGCAGGACATTGATGGTTATTTAGGATATTAATGTTATCCCGGGTTTTTCTATCTTAAAAAATACACAGTCGCAGCACGAAGTCAGGACGTTAGCGGTGTGATACCATGCCTCGAAAAAAGCACGTAAAGCCGTTGGTCCTGCGCCTGATCTATCTCCGGTCATGTCAGATTGCCGTCTTACCGAACTATGAAAGTGAAGGAACAGAGAGTGCACCTGTGTATTGCGCACACACTCGTACACTATAATATCTACTGCGTATTTGGTTGATTTCCGATTGGATTGGCAACCCTAGGCCAAATTCCGTTAGAAAGGAATCAATCAAATATTAATAAAATGAAGGTCTATGACTTAACTGATTGCACTCTGATTTTGGATTCTAGAATTGTTGTACTAGCTTCATCGTCCCTAATAATATCAAAACCTCTTTATGTGCCACATACTTTAGAAAACGAAATAAAATTACTTTTACTTCATATAAGAGATATCAATAAAACCTGGCAAAAGAATATGGTAGTCTAAAATCTGAATTCAAATTGTATTAAAATTCCTTTTTGGAAAAGCAAAAGCTATTCAAAATGCAACCCTATTTTTATGCGTGCACGACAAACTGCATCTGATGGTAAGTGGAATGGGGTTCAATAGAATGTCAATGACGAGAGACGATTACCCCTCGACAGTCGACACAATTATGCCGTCCTGTTGGAACCATATATACGCAGGTTGATACCGGAACGCGACGCCCTTACGAGGGCTGGGTTTAAACACCTTGTATACGGTGATAGCTCTCCGTACTGATATAAAATATATTCTACCACCAGCAAAAACTCGACGATTTGCGAGCATTGTTTTACTCTGATTAGGGCTTGGAAGAATAATACCGTATATATTTGAAAATGCTATGTTATTCTATAATAATTATATTTAAAAAGGGAAAAAAAGACAGCGTAATTTAAATTGTCAATAATTTAAAAATGTGAGCACTGAAAACAAAAATTGACCGGTGTCGTGGTACACTGTCAACATAAGTTGAGTCCAGTCCTATTGCCACTCAAAAACCATATATATCTAAATAGTTTGTAATACTCTATTGATATTAACTCTCGGTATTAAGTGGTGGCAATAAAGAAGTAATCTTTTATGTTATGACAAAATAAATAAAAATAGATAATTAAGAACCTACGTTAAGTGATAGCAGTAAGTTATTGACATGGCATCCATGGCAAAACAATCCTTTTGATATTCCATTCGCTTTCTTCATATAGTAAGTCAATACAGAATTGATAAATTACATTGAAGTTTACAATTTTTCATTATTTACGATATTGTTTTCATTTTCTTATTGGACCAACTGTCATGTGGCAAGGTTATGTAAGATAATAATATAATAAATTCACTTCAACAAACAAACCTACTATGGAATATTATTGCCGGAATCCTAAAGTTCATTCTTTATCGACTGAGTACTGAGTTAATATTAATAAACATCACTACTCGTGTAAAAATGAAATCACCGTACACAAGTATTTATTTTTGCAGCAAGCACGTATTTTTCATTTATGGTACAGACATATTATTACATTGTACAAAAAGTGGTAAATTTTTTCTTATGTTTACGCGAATGTTAAACATCGAAATAAAATTAGTTTTCGAAGTTTAACGCAGTTTTAACATTTTGATTTTCTTTAAATCAATTTAAAAATAATTTGTATAATTGTAAAATGTAGTTAGATATTATAAATTTGACTTTCCGGACGTCTAACACCTCAGTTCGCCCCGTTACCATCAGATTACCATGAAGGGTTTAATCTTCAAAACGTCGTGAGTAAATTAAATAAAAAAAGTAATTTTATTCCGACAAAAAGTGGTTTTGTATAAACTGAAATTTGATTGATGGCTAGTTGCCAGCCTTGGGACATTACCAACGCCAGTCAGAATTTGAACATACTAAGTATTGCCTGGTACATTGCCAAAGTCATTCTAAGACAGCTAATGAGATACATACAACATTACCTATAATCCCTGAGCCACAACAAAACTTGCCTTTTTACTTGGTGGCAGAAATGTTAATGAATAATGCCTCTCTTTTAATTTTTTAATAACCTTTGATTTATAAAATCGACGAAAGCTTAGCTTGGAACAAAACAGTCTGTAGAGACAAAGGTCTGCAAGTTCAAACCCAAAGGCACACACCTCTGAGTGTTCCAAGTTACGTGTGTTTATGAATTATTATCGTTTTAACAGTGAAGGAAAACATCGTGAGGAAACCTACATACCTAAGAATTCTACATTAGAATTTGGTAGTATGGGAAATCTGTCAACCTGTACTAACGTGTTGGAAAAGGTCTAAACCAGTGTTTCCCAACCATTTTTTGGCCATGCCCCACCTTAACATTTCTAAAATTTTTATTACCACCCATCCACCATACATAATTTTTAACCTTTAAAAATTGTTTTATTCCCTTAAAAAATATAAATGATAAGTTTTAGGAAGAAATCCCTATGAAATTGTTATCAAAACATCGTAAGTAAAATTTCAAAACATATAATGAAAAACTGAAAATTCTGTTTAAATTGCCCCCTGTGGGCGTGGGCCCCACGTCGGGAAACACTAGTCTAAACAATCTCGGTAGTAGAGGATACTCATCCAGCAGTAGGACAATATTAATATAGAGCTGTTATTTATTTTTTAATATCATAATCGACACAGTAAACAAAAAATTATCCAAAAAGAAATATATTCAAAATCGGCATATATTATTTCCAGTTACTATCATGCATGTCTCCAAACCTGCTACTCTTGGATCTCGGAATGGCGATCAGTTTCGCTACAATCGCTTTACCAGATCTGCTGAACGCAAAGGACGGATTGTCCCTGACAGAAACACAGGCGTCATGGTTCGGTGAGTCCATTGTGATATTGTATTCATAATTGTTAAATGTCCATGAAAAATTTAATGTTTAAGCTATTATTTTATGAACGCGTCGTCCCGTGATCACATATGCCGTCTAACGCAAAATTAATAGCAGATGTAAAAAGAATTCTGTCAATATTGCTTACTATTTTTATTGTTGTGTTGTTTATATTATGTTGATAATATTTTGAAAAAGCTTATCTAAACAATGCCAATTTAATCAATACTATACGTTCTATATACATATGTAGTTATCTAGGTAAGTTTCTTTTGTCGTCTACTAAGTCACAACGGAAAGATGTTAATGTGTCAGTAGAAACTAGATAAAATTTACCTTGTAATCTCTTATGGCAGATAAAATTTCGCATACAAAGTAGAGAAAGCAAGTCATAAGTCATAAAATGTAAATAGATAAATAGTCGCAGATTTACAATGATCTCGGATAGCTTTTATCAGAGATAAAATATTGACTGTGAGATAAAAAAAGAATTAAACAAATACACTGGCATGCGTTAGATATTTGCCCAAGTACAATCAGCCGAAGCAAATTTTATTAATTGCCAATGGTCCCGTCAAACGTTGGTCTCAGATAGACCGCAGTTTATGTTAGCATCTTTTAGGTCTCGACAAAAGTGCCATAGGTATATGATCCAAAATTATTATATGCTTCAAGTCGGAACTAACAAAACTCCGACAATTTTTTAAAATTATGATCGGTTAGATGATTTCGGAGATTAGCGTATACAAAAAAAATATATATACAAAAATCACCCACATTACTGCCGTTGATTTTTCAAAATTATTCTTTGATTAACCTTGTTCTGATTATTAGGAACACAAGAATAAAAGAATCAGTAAAGCCGGTCGAGCCATTTTCACGTGATGCGCATTCATACAAGTGGCAACTGATTTTTATTTAGTATAAATTACGGCAATTGGTTTTGTCTATAAACATAAATTGTTTGGAGTATATCGGGCCATGTTTAGGCCAAATTTACTAACACAGCCAATTGCCGATTGTAATTGCCTGTAAATATTATTTTTTACGATCGCAGGTAGTTAGTATTAGTTACTTCAAACTTGACATTTATGTCATGGATTTTTTTATTAATTTGAATTTTATCTGGGGTAGATAATATCAAGATATCAACTGTATATAAAATTGCCACTTTGTCATCAAATATCCCTAAATAATGATAAACATATACCTATGCTGTAACTGACCACTATTAGATCCAATAGTCTCTGAACAAAATGCATGTGGATTATGTATAAAAGAACTGACAAGGTAACAAGGGCTTCTCAATTTCCCTACTCACTCTTAAAAAGCTGATTAAACCAGTTCCATTTTATCAAATGCGTACACACGAAATTTCTTTTATGATAAGATGTTATTTGCAAATGTCATAACTGTAGTAATTATTCTCTAATTAGACCGTCGCGTCAAGGCAAAGACTTTAAACATTTTATCGTTTCAGGAAGTATATCGTATTTAACACAACCTTTTGGCGCCCTTCTGTCTGGACCCATTGTGGACTACTTCGGAAGGAAGAAAGCCAATTTTTTGGTGAACATTCCTCATCTAGTAGCGTGGGTGCTCATGTATTTCGCATGGGATTTACCCACATTATTCATAGCTAACGCCTTGTTAGGTTTAGGCACTGGTGTTATGGAAGCACCAATTAATTCTTATGTTGGAGAAATTAGGTGAGTAAGAAAGTATCTATTTACTTTATTTTATTTATAGCTTTGAAAAAAAAGGAAATGGGGTATGTAGAATTGGTAAGACATTATAATTAATTGTAAAGTTCGCATGTTTTGTTCATGCGTAAATGATAAAGATATGACGAGTAAAATTTTTATGAATCCTGCACAAAATTGTTGATACAATACGTATGTAATAAATACTATGTACGTCAATCCCGGGATCATTAATAAATATGTATAAATATTCATGAAATATTGTTATTTTATGAATAACAATAAGACATAGTAAACAATATTAAGTTGAATGAATTCTCTAGGTATTCATATATGGAAAAATTTAGACCATTTAAAAATTGTTAAACCAGGAATATAATAATATTCAGAAGAATGAATACTTACGTATTTGTAATTAAAAATATATTAAAAAGAAGTTAGACGGTAATAGATCTAACAACATTAATCAAATGATCCCTTGTTTCGAGAGACAGTGCGATTGATTTTAGTGCCTATATAATACTATCTTTTGCTCCTGGCTTCTTTTTAAGTCACACTATATGTCACTAGCTCTTATTACCAAAATAGAGAAATTTAATTAGGTACATCTTAGAAACAAAAGCGAAATTACGATGAAATAAAATTTATCCCGATAAAAATTAATTCTTTCTCAAATTGATTTATAATTGTGGTTTTTAGCGTCCCTAAATCAATTCATACAACTTGATAGTGTTTACTACGTCTTATTGTTATTCATGAAATAATCTTTTTTAATGCAAATTAATAACTCATTAATGGACGTCAACCCGAGATTGTCGTACATAGCATTTGTTACATACGTATTTTATTCATCATTTTGTGCAGGATTTATAAAAAAAATAACTCGTCATTCCCTTTATCATTTACGTAACAAAACATTCGAACTTCACATTTACTTATAATGTCTTACCATTTCTAAATACCTCATTTCTGATTATTTTCGTAATTAAAACCTTATGGTGTATATTTTCTCGAGATGAAAAGTAGCCTGTGTCCTTTTCAGGATCTTAAACTATCATCATAGCCAATTTTATCTAAATCCGTTTAGTACTTTTTGAGTTTATCGCGTTCAAACAGATGGGGGACTTTGTTCTAATACTTGTTGATTAATCTCAGTGGTGCTGTACCGAAAGTTCTTCGTAATTTCTAATACCACGACACAAGTCCTATTTCTAATATTAGAAGTAGGCCTTCGAGTGTGTAAAATGTATGTAAAAAAATCAGTATCACGAATAACAACAATATCCATCAATTGGCTCGTCATCTATGTTTCCGTTAAAATAACACCAATTTGTAAGAATAGATCTTGCGTAACGATAATAAATTGAATCAATATACACTAATCGGAGCTAAATTATGCCAAATAAACAAGGATTTCGCCAGTTTTTCTACGAATTTGTTTTGACATCCCAATAGGCTTCATTAAGTAAACAGTGATTGAGACGTCAATAGCTTAAATTATTATACTTGCCGTATTCCTTATCTTAAAAAAAATTGTGCATTACTTTTCAGTGAACCATCAATACGAGGTGCATTGTGTACTGTGACACAATTATTTACTCTCAATAGGAGTGCTCTTAATGTACTATCTGGGCACAGTAGTCAGTTGGAGGACGGCATCTCTCATTTGTTTAGCAGCACCACTTGCTTCGATGCTGTTGATATTATTTGTAAGTATTATAACAATATTAACAGTAAATACCTCAGTTGACGCAATTACGTCAGTTAAAACTAATTTAATATTAAGAAATATACTGAGCATTCTTAATTTATCTATATATATAACAATGAATCCCTACATCCCTTGGTCACGCCATCACGCGTGAACGGCTGGACCGATTTCACTATTTTTTGTTGTTGTGTTTGTTATTGTCAGGAGAAGGTTCTTATGAAAGAAAAAATTCAAAAAATTGCGCGGAAAATTAGAAAATTTAAAAAAAATTAACGATAATATTAATGTTATATAACTGTCAATTGTTTGAAATAACTGTCAGCGATTGACAGAATACGCGCTGCAAATTCATAGTTAAGACGGGACAACGTCTGTCAGGAAAACATCTATGCATACCTGATTGGACAACGTCTGTCGGGTCAACTAGTGATCTATAAATTCAACAACAAGCAAAATTTAATTACAATTTTGTATATGCTAATTTTTTAGCTTATAAGGGGTTCCATTAATGTATATTAATTACATTTCAGGTGCCAGAAACTCCAGTATGGCTTTTGTCTCAGGGCAGAGAGAAGGATGCACTCAAAGCCCTGTGCTACCCTTCGTGGGTGGACGACGCCAGAACACGTTCAAAACGAGTACACCCAACTGGTAGTCTACACAAAGAACTTGAAACGTTGTGTGATTTGCAAGACTGATGATTTGAAAATACTAGATTGTGAACATTTGAAGATTAACAGAATTCAAAGGTAAACTAAGATATTATACACTTTTAAGATGATAGATAGATGAGATATGATAGGAGAGGGTGATGGAGGAGGAAGAGAGGATAATAGCTATAAAGGTCCATCTAGAAATCTAAGGTTTCATAAATCTGGGGCCGCCCCATATTCAGCAATAGACATATTGTGTTTTATGATTATAACAATTCCAAAATAGGAGACTATTAATTTACTCCGCCATTTGTTAAACCTTATAGTTGAGACTTTTAGAAAGTTTCCAATTTCTTAGCAATACTAAGTAGTGTGGCAAACCTGACAACATACACAAACTCACATGTCGCAATAAATAACGTAACATGAGTTTGAACATCATTGTATAACACTTTAAACAACCTGTCGTTTACATAAGAGGATAATGTACCAGATGGAAAAGAGAAAGATTTACACATTATAAATTCAGGCCATCAGATGACTTTTCGCAAGTACTGCTTTATATAAGTACAAGTTTTAAAAAATATTTAAAATCAATTTACTAAGAGTTAATTTGCCCAACATAATATATACGATACTAATAGAATTGAATAAATTGAAGGTGTCAATTTCATCATTTAAATTGTTCAATTACCCCGCTTTTAAATTCAGTCATGTTATAAATTATTTGATAGCATTTAATATAATTATCAAAAAATCAATCTTATGATTATCAAATTTAACAACTTAACTCCAGAATTATTTTCCATTGCAGGTTCATCCTTAGATTTAGATACGTATTTTTAGCCAAAGAAACACTTAGACCTTTAACGCTAGTGATGTTGTATTTTATGTTCTACGTGATGAGTGGACTCACTCCGATCCGCCCAAATATGGTGAACGTGTGTAGAGCATTCGGCATGGCAGACGATGGAAAGAATATTGTGGTAAGTTTCTGTTAGTATATTGTTATGCAATGCGATTTTGCCAATTAGTATACCAATTAACTAAATCAATATTACTAATCTATATAACGTCGCATTTCCTGAATTAATTTTATTAGAAGGCGAAGTTATTAAGGACCTGTCTCACAACTTCTAAGCAAATGCTACTCATCACATAAAAGTATAAGCCGATCAATTACAAAAGTCACACACTAAACTCCCAAAAGAATGGGAATTAAAATGAATAAGGCTCTAAGGACTAGTTTCATAAGTTTCAGGCAAATATATCGTATTAACAGCTCATGTAGATAGTACACATTTTATTAAGATTTTCTTGAGAGCACAGATTAGTAAGACCTTTGTATTTGGTACTTGGTCTTGTTGTTGTGTTAACTAACAATAAATCTATCAATCCAAAACCGTATTGATATCGTTATAAGATAATGATTTAACGAAACTAAAATAAAAATATTCTTTTGCTTTTCAGTTGACAGTTGGTATAATAACATTCATAACCAGCATTGTTGTGATCGGAATCATCAAAATGGCAGGAAAGAGGAAATTAATACTCACCGCCATGCTTGGGACAGCAATCTCTTGCACAGCCCTCAGTGTGTACGCGAAACTCAACTTAGATGATTCTGTATTCTCATATAACTCGGATACTTTTCCAACTAATACCAGTTATATACCGTTGACACTGTTTTATCTTTTGACTGTGTTTACTGGACTCAATATACCTTGGGTGCTACTTGGAGAAGTGTTTCCGTTCAGGTGACTATCATTTTTAATATTATTATTTTTACTGGAACTTTAAATAGCATAAGACATTCATGTTAATCTATTTAATGAAAATTTACCTGAATAATTCCAAATCCTTTTAAATTATTGTACCATTTGGAAGACTAAATAGAATAAATGTAGATTTTTTATATTAACATTTTAATGCAAAGGTTTGGATGAATGTTTGTTACTCAATTACGGAACGACTGAACGGACTTGGGTGAAATTTGGCATAGAGATAGATTATACTCTAGAGTAGCACATAGACTACTTTTTTCCCGGGAAAACACATAACGAGACTTCTATCCGAAAAACTAACTCGCGGCTGGAGGCACGAATAAAAGATGGTTTCCTTGTAAAATAATCATAAACTATTTTTAGGAGTCGCGCGTCAGCTCAAGGATTCGCAGCGGCTTGGAACTACGTCGTAACTTTTTTGGGCTCGAAGACTTATATAGATCTTGAAAAGAGCGTAAGATTATGGGGTACCTTCGCTGTATACGCTGGCTTCGGGTTCGTGGGTACCATCTACCTTTACTTCTTCATGCCAGAAACAGAAGGAAAACATCTTCACGAAATTGAGAACTACTACATGTGGAAAACTCAGAATATTCGCAGACGACCCATTTATAAATTTCTTTAAAAGGTTTAAGAGGAAATGATAACCAAAAATTATTTTAAGTGTTTTATAATTGTATATATTTAATTATTTACATACAGATTTTACAATATAAAAGTCATCATGGACAAGTACTCAGTCTATATATTTTTTCCAAAGTTCATAATGTCATGGTTTTTTTACAACATTTTGAATTTAATATACATATTTAAATATAAAAAATCACACAGGAACGTAAAGACACATGTATATTTATATAAAAAAATATGCGCATAGACATCAC